>NC_045444.1:31209116-31230320 GCF_002776525.5 Piliocolobus tephrosceles | reverse complement strand
TGTGTGTGTGTGTGTGTGTGTGTGTGTGTGTGTGTGTGTGTGTGTGTTTAATGGAAAGTTAAACAGAGAAAGAAATAGACATAATGTATCAACAACCCGGTTTCAACAATTATCAGTTGAAGGCTACTTTTCTCTCCCATGTAATTCTGAAGCAAATCACAGTCATCCTATTATTTTATTTTGTTTTCTAATTAGCAATGGCAAATGTGATTTATGATAAAAGAAAAATCAGAATGGCTGTGCTAGACCCAACGGACTTCCCTTTGCCAGTTAAAATTCAAGGCTGAATTTCTGCATTTTTGGTACCTGCAAAGCACTCTGAACATAACATTCTGTCATTCTTTGAAATAGCAAATAGAAGTCATTTACACCAGATGAGCGACAGGCTGGAGAATTGGCATACCTACAGCACAGGATACACAGCACCACGCACCTATTTCAAGGGAATGAAGAGTGGGTGGCCGGAAGAAAGAAACTCTTTTCCCCATTTAACCTGTAATTTGACAACATCTGTGAAGAATTATCTCCAGCATTGGCATCATAATTGTTGTATCTACCATCAATCACCAGGGAGGGGAAACGACTTGAAATAGATGTTAACGGCATTATAGCTTAACAAAATGAAAGCAAAAAAATGAGAGGAAAGAGAGCTGTGAGACAGTGCCCAAATTCATCAGGAGATTTGAAAGACACTATAAACAATATTTGCTTATATAAGAAAAGCTTAAATTCTAGAGAACATCATCTATTCTGTATTCTAGGTGTTAAAAATTCAAGTATTAAGTTTTATATGATGGAGAGTCAGTGGTTTATATATTTTCTTTCATTATTGCTTCAGTATGAAAAGCAATATCAATATGAACATTTTATACAGAAGTTGAAAAATAAATGAAACCACTTCCACATGAATATTATTAATGCAATAATGTACTCACATTCTTCCAGGAACCTGAACTCTCAGCAAGCATGAACACACAGAACCATCTCAAATTTAGCCGCTAAGTACTAGGTAATGCCTATTTACTTGCACCTAATATATTGAGAAAGTGTTTTTTGGCTTATTGGATTACTGACATTCAGCCAAATACTTTCTCAAGATTGGTTGCCTAGATATAGGATTTAAAGAATATACTGCATGTTACAGTGGAAAAAAAAAAAATTCTTCTCAAAACATTTTCTTCACTGTCTTCCAAGACATAACATTTTCCTGGTTTTTCTCCTACCTCTCAGCCTGGCTCTTTTTTAGTTCTGTTTCTTGTTTTTATACATCCTCAGAATTTTTTAAGGTAATAAGGCACCTAAACATATATTTCAGTTTAGACCTCTCCCTCGAAGTCTAGACTGATGAATTCAGCTCCTGGTATTATCACCTGCAATTGGATATCTAAGAGTAATCTCAAAGTTGACATGCGAAAACCGATCTCCTGGTCTTCTCTCAATACCAAACTTTCCCCTTCCACAATGTCCTCAATCTCAGGGAATGGCATTGCTACCCTTTAAGTACCTCAATCCAAAAGATTTGGAGTTATTCCTGACTCTTTTTCACTCACATTCTGCAAAATATTCTGGCCACTCTCTCCTTCCAGAATACCTACAGAATCTGACAACTTTTCACAAATTCTACAGCTACAGTCATCTTCTCCTGATTATCTGTGCTTGAATTATTACACTAGCCTGATCTTCCCACTCCTGCCCTTGCCTTTCTAGTCTATTCTGTTCTTAGCACAATGAGAAGAGCGATTCTTTTACAACAAAATCAGATCATGTTACCCCTCTGCTCAAAATGACGTATCTCACTAAAAGTTAAAGCCAAAGTCCTTACAATGGCTTAAAAGACACTATGCTCTAAAGGATCTGGTTCCTCTTTCCTCTTCCACATTGACTCCTGCTATACTCCGTACTCTCTTCCATCTCTCCCCCACTTCACTCTTTACTATTCCTTGAACACTCACCAAAGGTTTTTACACTGGCTGTACTATCTTCCTGGGGCACTTTTCCTCTTGATATTTGCATGGATTATTCTCACCTCCTTCAGGTCTGTCTATATAGACATGGTACATTCTTTGGGTAACATGCTCACCATGTAAAATTTCATTGTGCTAACCATCAATATGCCTTTTCTCTCCTTTTTTTTTTTTTTTTTTTTTTTTTGAGACAGAATCTTGCTCCATTGCCCAGGCTGGGATTACGGGCACCTGCCACCACACCCAACACATTTTGTATTTTTAGTAGAGACGGGGTTTCACCAGATTGGCCAGGCTGGTCTTGAACTCCTGGCCTCAAGTGATCTTCCCACCTCAGCCTCTTAAAATGCTGTGATTACAGGTGCACTTTGCCTGGACTCTACTTTCTTATTATAGAACTCATTATCATAGAATCATGTTTTATACTTAATTTATGTTACTTACTATCTGTTTCTCTTCATTTTGCTATAACTTGTCTTATTTTAGAGCTATATGGTTGACACGGGCCTAGAAAATTGGATTAAGAATATTAAAGCTGGATAATTATGTGATTTCTCATAGTCATAATAGTGGACACTATTCTTTTATTACTATTTTGAAAAATGAGGGAAAAGAGGACCACCAGGCCCTCGAGGACCTGCAACATACAGTTTTGTACTTACACATATGTTCTTAGATGTGGATGGAAGTCAATAACTATGGATGGGGATAGTCTTTTCTCCCAACCTCTGTTTATATCATTCTGTCTATGGGAATATGCTTTCATGATTAGTACCTTTGGTGGAATAACAGTGTAGTTATTCCTTTCCTTCTTCCATCAGTCTCGTAGACAACATTTCTTAACATAACAACAATTACTCAAACTCGTTTATAATGACTTAATGCAATTTAACAGTTAATTTATTTAGGTCATATTTAGTAGATAAAATGTTTTAGGCTAGTGATTTTGGGGTACACCACTCACATCTCTCTCCTTACTTCAAGACTGTGTACTCATTTCCCAAGATGCCAGGAGTGTTGGCTGCTGTTGGCTCAAAGCCGAGACCCTCCCTGAGAATTATCCTAGGTCAAGAGGCTGCCCTATCCATATGCATGCCTTATCCTCAAGAGCCACTGACAGCCAATGACTGGGCAATGAAGTAAGGAGGGGACTGCAAACACTCAGGTTTTTCTCTTCTATTTGGGCCCTCTTATTTTTTCTATTTAGGACCCTAGCCCCAGGCTCCTTAGTATGGATGGGGGATTTTGGATGTGGTCCACAGTTGATTTTCTCCTTTTGTCTAACATTGCTTTCTTCACTCCCATACTATGTTGACTTGAGGACACTTACCAACAAATTTCTTGCACACAAATCTTTACCTCAGAGTCTGCTTTCTAGAGCATGACCACAACAGTTAGTGTCAGAAATGAGTCTAAGGAAACACACTCTCAAAATATATTTGGATCTGGAATACCAGCCATCAGCCTGGCAGGAAGGACCCCATTAGTGGCCATGGTTTAAGTAGTAGTAATCCCTGGCATGTGGTATGGTACAAGTGTTAAAACTCTCACCAGAGCTACACTGATATGGGATATCAGTGGAAGGGAATGCATTGATGGGTTCAATATCCCAGGTGATTGTGAAGTTCAGAAGATGTATTAATTATGAAGACTTTAGA
The DNA here is from genome assembly GCF_002776525.5 of Piliocolobus tephrosceles. Taxonomy (NCBI): domain Eukaryota; kingdom Metazoa; phylum Chordata; class Mammalia; order Primates; family Cercopithecidae; genus Piliocolobus; species Piliocolobus tephrosceles. Next base: position 31,226,698 of record NC_045444.1, on the reverse strand, counting down.
ACCAGAAAATTGTTTCTGGGCACTATTGATGAATTTTAGAAAAACAATAAAAGGCTGAGGATGACTAGGCACAAATTTAAGGATAATTGTAAAAATCTGAGAAAATCTGAGGATATTCTTAGCTGTGTCTAAAGAGGTTCTGATCTCCTGCAGCCAGAGCAAAGCAAAAGCTGAAGATTTTATGTGGCACTTAATCATTAAAACAGCATAATTCCAGAAAACTTGAATTCTCAATGCTGATACATTAGACACACAAAAGTCAGGGTGCTGACTGGAAAAGAGGATGACTGTAAGACTTTACATTAGAATAAGATGGATGCCCTTGATAATCTTGAATTCCCAGTCCCCTGAAATCCTGCATGAACAGAAATGTATCTCTCTCACTTCCTAACATCTAATATTAACCCGTTTGCTTGAAGATGATATAGACAGTTCTGTCTTGCAAGACAACACACGTTCACTCAGAATGCATTCCTATCTCCCTTTCTCTACACTGGTGAAAGGGGACTACCCAAAGTTTTCAGGGATTGCTTGACAAAGGGTCTGAGTTGATACTGAAAACCAAAGACCTATTTAAGTGAGGGTATGGAAAGCAGGTAATGAATGAAGTCCTGGTTTAGGTCAAGTTTACTGTGGGTCATTTGCACAAATAGATGCACCTGGTGATCATATCTCCAAACTCTGGGTATCTAATTGGAGTAGACACATTTGGTAGCTGGCAGAACCTTCCCATTGTTTCTTCAGTGGAGGTAACGGAAGCAAATTCTTCTGATTAGAGACAATACTTATTCTGTGTGTAATTTGCCTTTTCTGCCTATAGGGCCTTGGCCAGAACCTGCTGAAAGCTCTCAAAATAGGAGATCCATAGACACAGAATCCCATATAACTTTACATCAGACCAAGGTCATGGGATTAGCCAATCAATCACATACTGTAACCCAGAAACTGTCTGCCTGTAAGAATAATGAAATAGTCTCCTGCAGGTACAGATGAAGACCAGTTTGGTGATAACAATGTAAAGAATGGGGCACCATACTCCAGGATGCAGTATATATTCGAAACTAATTATCATTGCATGGTGCTGAATTCCCCAATATATTTAATTCATGGGTCCAAGAACCAGATAGACGTAGGAGTTATTTCACTTGTCATTATATCTGGTAACCCATTGGAAGAATCTATGTGCACTGTCCCTGTAACTCTGAGATTTGTATGTTTAGAGAATCTTTTTCTCAGAATAAGAATGTTACTATTAGGGGACAAAGAAAGAGTCTCATTAAACTTTAATCTACGACTGTCATCCAGTTACTTTGAGCTCCTCTTGCCAACAGACCGGGGCGAAGAAAGGAGTCACCATTCTGGCAAGAGTCATTGACTCTGATCATCAGGAGGAGATAGAGCTGATATTGCTCAGAGGACCAGGGAAACACACATGTTTTACTTTGTAATCTGCTGGGTCATTTGTTCAGACAATAAACGGACCAGTGCAGCAACTTTTGTCTGATACGTGTGTGACTATCAGGGATTCATACCTCTCAAGATAACCGTCTGTGTCACCCTACTAGGGAAGTCATTGAGACTAGGAGAGGTGCTGGCCAAGGTGTGTGGAATCTAGAACGGGTGTTTGAGGAGGGTAATGGTATCATTGTAACCCTGAGAGCAGCTGCAATAGTGAAGACTGTATTTCATCTTACTAATCTTATTTTTGGTAAATGCTTACAGGAAAAGTGACCAACTAGAATTATGAAAGAGCTAGATCTAGTTTAGATAAATTACTATAATAAGTAAGTGGGTCTGAGTGATATAAAAGATCAACTTTAGTGGATTTTGTGGTGTAAGGCCCAGATAAACCCTTGGAAATTGAAGTACATGTTCTCTCACATGCTAGGAATATTAGTCAACAGCTGAATCTCTCTCTCAGGATTAACCTAAATTGAAGGGAGCTGTCTCACCCAAGGTCATCACCCTGTCTTGGGGATTGGGCCCACATTCAGTAACTGTAGCAATAACCACTTAATTAGTCTACAAAATTCAGCCCTTCTGTGTCAATTTAGGATAGGTCTGCAAGACCATACAAACGTCTGAGTTCCCTGTGGGACTTGCCAGGGCCTCTGTTATGACAGCATAATAATTCAACATCTCCTTCTACCCAATCCCTTTGTCCATATTTTCTCTAAGGTGTTTATCCAATGATGAAACTTCATAGATCCTTCCTGCATTCAAATTTTTGTCTCAAAACCTATTTTGTTGAAAACCTGGCATAAGACAAATGGTGATGATTGAGTATCAATTCTCATTATAGACATTAATATTAATGCTTATTAGAGAGTTCCATTCTACAAATATACATGGATATATGAATATATTTACACATCATATACATATCTATGTGTTTATATATTCACACATATAGACATATAAACTTTGCTAATATTAGCATTGATTTCTATAGTGCTAAAGAAAGGTGGTAATCCTTATCCTCCTCAAACCATCATCCCCATCCAAACCTTCATGATTCCTATTTCAAAAAGCATGACATTATTATCATCCTAAAAAAAATAGCTAAAATTTACTTTTTGTTGATTTTATATCAGGCATTACATTGATCAAGACAATGACAGTAACAAAAGATAGATCTTAGACAATTTCTTGCTCATAAGAGACCATTTTAAGAGAACACATGGTTCTGACAGCAGCATGGAAAAGTAGAAAATACAACTACGTGTAGCTCAAAAAACATACACATATCCTAGGGACCTATTGTCATAGAATAGCTTTAGAGTAAAACAAATTCAAATTTTACATTATTGATTTAATATCTATAGTGCGTTTATCCTTGAAAAATATTGCAAATATAAAATTCAAGCTCTATTTAAAACCATGTAGCTGTAAGCTAATCAATTGCACAAAGAAATACCAGGTCTTAAAAACATGAAATCTGTAAGCCAAATATTAATTGACTGGGCCAAAAAATGTTGATGTAAAGACACAACGTTCTCAAGAAGACCAGTAGTCTGTTCCACTAGCCTGCGAAGGAGTGTGAGGGAAAATGTTGAAGATCCTCAGACTAGAGATGTAAGAATCTCTGCTAGAACTGTGAAACTAAGAATTGGTTGTTGCATAGGTGGTCTCTGGAACAAGTTTTAATTAAATTGAGTAATAAAAAAACACTGCCCTTTATGGTGAGAAAGAGCTCATAAAATTTTTGTACAAATGCCAGGTAATGTTTGCATTAGTGTCCATGAGGGGTTTCATTTCTGCTGTTTTCGGCTGCATAAAAGTTCCACCTAAGAAAATAATGAAGATCTTAGTCTTCCTGAAGTGTTTTGTGCATCCGACCTACTTCACAAGTTTGTCCACAGTAACTTTGATAATCTAACGAAATCTATCACATACTAAGAAAAAAACATGAGATGACTTCCAAAAGCTCCCACTACTTTGTTATTTCTATCCTGAAATGAAATACATTAAAATATTTGTTGTTTAGGGACATTATAATCAACTTTCTGTTTCATGAAGAATATTTTTTAAGAAAATATTTTTAATAATTTTTAAGAAATATATAAACACATTTTTACCCCTTCTCCAAATAAATATGCTTATTTATCCACCCCTTCAAAAACTCAATAGTTTCTCTAGTCAAATATGTCCTTTGCTTGGACAGCTAAGTTATTTCTCTGAAACCCAGATCTGATCATGACACTCTCCTACATAAAAATATTTCCTGAATCTCCACAACTAAAGCCCAACCAGCCTTTTATATCCTCATCATCTCCCTCTCCCCCGATTGTATCACATATTCCAGTCATCTGTAATTATCTACTGTTCTTCAGTATTGTATTTGATCAAACCCTATTATATGTATACAAATTACCTTCTCCAAGGAGTGACCCTTTCTTATTTGTCTTCCTGTTATACAGTATAACAGATTAGTCAAGGATGTAAGTTTCGGACTCAGAAAGAAATGGCTTAAAGTCCCAATTTGCTAGAAATGTAAACTTTAAAATAATTGAATTCATCTTAGTATTTTAATTGATAAAATAGAGGCTACACACTGCCTTATAAATCAGTGGTGACTGACAAGGTATTTAATACATGGAAATTTTCTATTATGTCTTAAACTTAATGTGTGTGCAATAAACAATAATTGGCTATTTTCATGATAAAAATAACAGCCCCTCTGTAAATACTTCCTTGATTCACCCTTGCAAAGTTAGATGTTCCTACTAGCATTTCTAAATTTCTTTAGCACTCTATATAAACTTCTATGATGGAACTTATAATATCAGGTTGTTTCTTTATATGATATTCTATCTTTCCTTCCTCTGCATTAAATTTCTTGATTTCACCACTCTTAGAAATCTTTTTTTTTTTTTTTTTTTTTTTTTTTTTGAGACGGAGTCTTGCTCTGTCACCCAGGCTGCAGTGGCCGGATCTCAGCTCACTGCAAGCTCCACCTCCCGGGTTTAAGCCGTTCTCCTGCCTCAGCCTCCCGAGTAGCTGGGACTACAGGGGCCCACCACCTCGCCCGGCTAGTTTTTTGTATTTTTTAGTAGAGACGGGGTTTCACCGGGTTAGCCAGGATGGTCTCCACCTCCTGACCTCGTGATCCGCCCGTCTCAGCCTCCCAAAGTGCTGGGATTACAGGCTTGAGCCACCACGCCCGGCCCACTCTTATAAATCTTTAAGTAATTCCCCTTCCCTGCCTCTACCCTTCCTGTAGTATAACTCTATTAAGTAAATGAACAGGATAACATAATTTTTTTTTTACATATTTGTTTGTCTCTAATTGTTAAGACCTTTTAGGGAAAAGATTATAGCAGAGGCTGGTAGCTGATGGCTAAATATTTTTCCTCTTACTCCTTGTCACGTAGCTAGATTGTGTTTCCCAGTCTCACCTCCAGTTAAGTGTGGCTACAGGATTGAGTTCCAGCTAAAACATTGTGAGCTGAATCAATGTGTACCATTTCCAGGCCTGGTTCAAAAAAATTGCTCATACATCATTCTCTATGTTCTTTTCCCTATAGCCTGCTGCAAATAACCACAGCAATTGTGAGACAACATATTAAAGACAGCTACCAGAAACCAGAGGTAGACAAACTCTAGGTCCCTGAACCGCCGTTTTGAGGAGGAACACTTATGGCTCAGGACAACTGCTTTGTAAATAAGAAATAAACTTCTCTTACGTTAGGTCAGGACTCAAGAAATTTTTTCTACAAAGAACTAGATCGTATTTTCAGCTGTGTGGGTCCTGTGGCCTCTGTGGCAACTACATATCTCTGCCATTGTAGTTAAAGACAATATATAAATGAATGGATGTGGTTGTGGGCCAATAAAACTATTCATAGAACTGAAATTTGAAGCTTATATAATTTTCATTCATCATGAAATAGCATTCTTGTTTTGATTCTTTTTTCAATAATTTAAAAAAGAAACAGTCATGCTTAGGGCAAGTGGTGAACAAAACCAGGCAGTGACCCTTAAGCTATAATGTGTCCACTCCTGTAAGGCCATCAGAACTTTAGGGTTCATCAGTTACAGAAATTGTTACTAGGTCACAGATACATGATCTGTAATTTATTCATTTTTGTATTCCTAGAAACTATTACGGCATAGAGTAGGCAGTCCAAAATTGTGCAATGAACAGATAAACAAATGAATGGATGAATTTAACCTACCTCCACCTTCGTCTTAGGAACTCATTCAGAGCAGGAGCTATGGCTAAACAAAGTCGCATGAATTTCATAGTGTCTCAATTCTATGTTAGGTACTCTGAATATTTTATATATGTATTTGAAGATAATAACAATGAATTTAAATTTTAACATGATTAAAAATCACGTAAGAGTCAAAGTACCATATGTGTCAGTATGAAAACCATGAGGATTAAAAGTAGAGTTTCTTCTAATAACCAATGCACTAAGATGATAATATAATAAAAGTTTATTATCTATTTTGATTTTAATGTGATCTTAAAATCAAAGACCTCAGACAAATTAAGATAGATGACATTGGGAATTGTTTGCTCTCAGTGTATCCTGATCCTTCCTTTTTAGCACTTTTCTTGATTGTAAGACACTCATTTATTTTGTTATTTATGTAATGCATCTTTGTTTTCCATAAGATATTAACCCATGTGGTGGTAAGTACCGTGTATATCTTCTATATTCTCAGTAATTAACCTAGTTCTTGGCATCTGTCAGACACAATACATATTTGTAGGTGAATGAATAAACTATACATATGATTCTCCTGAATTAAGGAGAGGAGACTAGTTGGAAGAGTATTTTAATCACATGAAAATTATATAAAAGGCAAGTTTTCTTCACTTGACATGGTGCCAAGTAGCTCCAAAAAGGAAATAGTCATTTTCCAAATTCAGAAATAATATCTCTAAATTCAAATGAACAAAAAACATGATTGTCATTCTGAATAAAAACAGTTCTTACATATTTCTAGTAAAGAAGTTCATGATTCTTTGTGAGAAGCAACTATGTCGTTTTATTATATATAAAATGCTGAAAAACAGCTGTTGTTGAAATAAGCTGAAGCAAGTCTGAAGCCTTATAACAAATATAGTGGTCACATTAAGTTTGCTCCATGAGTTAAGTCGGCCAGGCCAATAGAAGACATCAGAGGAACTTCAAAAGCCTGAATCACCTAAGCAGGCTGGCAAAGAATGCCATTTTTTAATCACCTTAGGTCGATTTATGAGCCTGGAACTCTATCAAACATCCAGCAATTCCCTGAGCTTAATTCAGGTACATATAGTTCCAAGCTCATAAGATTTTAGCCTCAGTGTCATAGAATCAGAACAGAAAATGAAAATACTGCCATATAAACAGAGCATAGTGTTTCAGCCACACATCTCCCTGTTAAGAGAGTATATGGGTATGTAGGAAGGAGAACAATTCTCAGATATATAGCCCACCTAGGTAAAGCACTTTCAAATGTACTTCATTTATTTATTTTAGGCCATTTTTGGCTCGAAATCATGCAAAATTACTGTCTCTAGTTTCATTCTGCTCTTTTGAAATAGTCCAGATTTTGCGCTAAGAGTTTAAAGCCACAGCAAAGAGCTAGGCCAAGAGGGAAAGCTTTTGAAGAGTTCTCACAGCTGTGAAAACACAGGCCTCAGGCTGTGTGTAGAGTTACTTCAAACAGCTGCTTCAGGTGACTAAACACCTTGAGTCTCATTCATCAAGTGTTGTTTATACTGGCTGACAGACCAGACTTGGAGAATTAACTCAGAGAAAAAAGATGTACTACATACCAAGTATGGGAAAGGAACCTAGTTCTTTAAATGTGAAGGAAAAAAAAAAAAACCTGAGTAAATTTAAAATAAAGCAAAAAAGGACTAATTTGATTTTATGTTAATACTTCTCATGATATCCTTCACATCTTAATAATCAAAGGGGAAGCAATACTGATGGTTTGCCACTTTTTGATCCTATAAATAAAATTAAGATGGACAACTCCAACATGCAGGGAAATACCTCAAATAAGTGGCCACAAGACTTCTCATTAATTATCAGTGAGCACAATATTGAAATAGTAGGTATAAATAATGCATTTTCATTATTTTATAAAGGAAAATATGGCTTTCTTCTTGCCTGGATTCACTGCTTTATTGCAAGTCTCATGAAGGCTTGGCCATAGGGTTTATCACCCAGTATTAAAAAATTCTTTTATCTAATTATTCAAAAAGGTGACATGATAGTATATTTTAAATCTTGTAACTATTTGCATGGATCAAAAGAAGAATGAAATAAAATGACATGAGTCAGTGTCAAGCAAGTGTTACTAGTTAAGTAAGCTTTAAATATTGAAAGCCAGTTTTAATATTTCCTTTTAATCTAGAAATATGTCACTTGGTAATTCTTTCTTTAAAACATCAGCCTGGTTACTAACAACATTTTTCATGGCTTCAGTTCAGCTCTAAGCAGAAAAATCTACCTTCTCCTTTCTGTTAGTAGATTTCAACTGTTTTCCCTTATATTGGCAATTAGTTTATCATTTACCTTATGGGAGGTTTCAAAATTCAGACCTCTTTTCAGCTCTCCCCTACCTTCACCTTTCCCTAGTTCATGAATGACATTTAAATATTGCCTCTATTTTTCTGACTTTTTTTTCCAGTTAAAAAATCGCTTTCAACTCCTTTTAATCAATGGGCTGTAAAGCAGTTCTCAAAATCTGCTGTGCATAGAAATGACCTGGGGATCATGTGATATTCAGATTCACCAGGTCTAGCTAGGGCCTGAGACTCAGCATTTCTAACAAGCTCCCATGCAAACACTGTTGCTGATGATCCCAGGACCATGCTTTGAATAACAGGACTCTAAAGCACTAACAAATACTAGTCTTTACTTTTAAAGGCTGTTTTCTTTTCCAGCTATACAGAATGGAGACAACTATTTGTTGTCCAACCGTTAGGCAAAACAATGATGGGAAACATCATTATCAGTTATCTGATATGAATCAAGAATTCTCAAGAATCAAGAATCAGAAAAAGTTCTACTGTCTACGGTAGAGAACTAAATATTAAAGACAAACATTGTTATACATTCAATGCCAGATCATCCAAAAATATAAATAAGACATAAACATGGCAAATCACTTTGCAACTTTCAAGTTCATAGTTCATAATAATGATAACTGGGGATCTGTGGAGGGAAATCACCTGGAAAGGGGAGTGCTTGCCACATCTTGGCAGAAACATGAGGTTACATGAAAGGATGTAATATTCATGGGTAAAGAAACAAAAGAAGCCAGCAAATTATAAACTCAGGAATGAGGGAGGCAACATAAATAAGAAAAGTATAAAAAAGGCTATGTATTGAAAATTGACTATTCTACAAATAAGAATTTTACAAGGCAAGTATCACTTCATTTCATAGATGAGGACAGTAAGTCCCTATAGGATTTATCAGCATTTTGATGTTAACACAGGTGATAGCTGGCAGACATTTAAACCTCATTCCTTCTGACTATAAAGTCCTCCCTCTATTGGCCCTAGGTCTGACTCTCAGAAATAGGACAGATGAAAGGATTTTGTAGGGGCTAAAGACATAGCTAATAACAAAGTGCTCCCAGGAAAACTGATGAATCAAGCAACTTGAGAGCTTTGGGAAGTGATAGAAAAACTTCACTTGAGGAATGTAATAGGAAAGGAAGGTGAAAATGCAGTAAGTGATTAGTAGAGGGAGACGAGCATAGAATGAATGATAAATATTCTGCAAAGTGGGTAACACGTGCTGGTTCCTGATAATTAGTTATGCAAGTTTGGCACTGGCCTTTCAGACTTAGGCCTTTAGGCATGCTCCCATTCAATCTCAGCTGCTTTATATAAAATAACAGACCAGTGCATTCAAAATGTTGAGTAATTACTATTTACCAGTTGCTGAATCAGGCAGTGTGTTAATAAAACTCTATATGGCTCACCTAAATATATCTGGGAGAAAAAAAAAGGTTGGCAAATAGATTCTTGGTGATATTAAAATAACTTCACAAAGAATGCTTACAGGTGGAGTAATTGAATTATTCTCTTAGATCATTTTAAGAATGAAGAGTGTTTCTGGATCACAAATACATCAAAATTTCTCTTGCCCTTGACTTGTGAGACAAAGACATACATTTTATGTACAATGCATAACTATGATTTGGAGAATTAAAGTGCCAAGGGAAAGCAATGTAAATAAGAGAATGACCAAGATATCCTACATGAAAGTTATCTACAGGGACAAATCTCTCTTTGTTTAGTTACAGATATAAGCAAGACAACAAGGTACTATAATAATTGGAGAGGATGAGAAATAAGGATGCTGTCATATAATGGGGAGGAGGAGTTACAACACCAAAACCAAACAGACAAATGCAAACTACCCTCTTTATGACATTTCAGTAAATATTGAATAATATTGCTGAATAAAGAATGCTACCATAGTAGCTTGCCGCTACTATGTTGCGGAGTCAGTGGTTTCAATGCCCTTCTCTCTTCATTTCTGTAAGGGGTTTGCAACATTAATGGTATCTCATATATTTTGGTTCCTTTTGCCTGATGGCAGGGAAAGAAAATAAAAGTCGGACTTCTACTATATCTAATTTATTTATCTAAGGTTTTGGTTGATACTTTTTTTATCCTCTACAAGAATGAAACTTGCTTCACAGAGTAAAATGTAAGCTGGAAAGGAAAGCATTCAGGAAAGTCCTTGTAGGGTAGAGTCTCTAAGGAACAGACAGGGCTCATCCGTCACCCTCTTAAATGTGCTCTTGTTTCATCTCAACAAAGGATTTTCTTTCTGCTCTTCTAAACTCTCCATGTGTATCAGGAGACATATTTGAAGCCCTATATTTTCTTCCTCTCCTATTTAAATTCTTAGCAAAAGTTAATTTGCTTGGAGAACTAGTACTTCACAAGATAGCTTGTCTCATGAGGAGCTATTACGATCACCTGCCACTAGAATTTTTAGAAATTGTGGAATAAATAAAACCCAGGGAAGAATATTTGTGACAGCAAAGAGAGAATCATGTCTATGATTCCTCCACCTAAAGAAACAACTGACTTAAATCTTAAACAAAGTTGGATTCCAGTTGGTATGAAAACTTTGGTTTACATCGTGGAATTTCTTCCTTTCTCTTTGTTTCTTTCTCTAATTTTTTTCCTGCCTGTGCACCTAAGAACATCCCCAGAATGTCACTGAGAAAAACATTTAAGACTGCTGTGTGTACCCTGTAGTCACTGACTTGCAAACAGATTGGCAGTCAGTAGCTTACATGTGCTTCTGATTATGTTAATGAATTAGAGGTCAGGCCCTTTGACTCTTCAGTTGAAGCAATCTGAATCCAGTTAAACGTAAAATTAAACTAAAAAGAGTTTTGGTTACCTCATAATCTGGGCAAAAATAGCTCATTTAATATATCATGAAATCTGGCATAAATGAGGGTCTCTTCTTTGATCTATGTACAACAAAGCTAGAAAACATAAATTTCTCCAACTATAAGAATAATAATAAAATATATATTTTACTCACTGAAGCAAATGCAATTACTCATATTTTCCACCTAATGCATGGTAGTAAATTCCATCACAACTTCACAAGGTGAAAATGGTCAAATATGGACAAGCTTGGCTCCAAGTTTCAATCTGCTCCTTTGAAAGCTCAGCAAGACAGCTGCCTAGTTTTCTAGCCACATCTCGTTAACACATATCAATAAAGTGTGGGTACACTTTAAAGTGTGAGTACAGAGTAGCGCTCCCTAGAATGAGTTTCAAGCCAGCTCTATTCACACATCAAGAAATCGACATTTAGGGGCTATTGGTCATTCCTAGACTCAGTGGAAAGTTTCTGTATGTGGGTGTGTTTGTATTCAACATAGCTACAAAAAAATTTTTTTTAAAGAAGACGTGATTTTTTTTTTTGAGACAGGGTCTCACTCTGTTGCCCAGGCTGGAGTGCAGTGATGCTATCATAGTTCCCTGTAACCTCCCTGTAACTTCTCCTGGGCTCAAACAATCCCCTTGCCTCAAACTAACAAGTAGCTGGAACTACAGGCACATGCCAACATGCCTGGCTACTTTTTTTTTTTTTTTTTTTTTTTTGACACGGGGTCTTGCTATGTTGCTCAAGGTAGTCTCAAACTCCTGAGCTTAAGGGATCCTCCTGCCTCAGCCTCCCAAAGCACTGGAATTACAAGCATGAGCCACTGTGCCCAGCCAAGGAGATGTGATTTTTTAAAAGCCTTAATCAACTGGTAATATACTCACTGACCTCTCAATTTCTCAGGGCCAAACCCACTTATCCAAATCCATGAAATAAGGGAAGGGAAGAGAATAATGAACATCTTAATTTTGTTCATTGTCATGCTGGTTAAAGCAGATAGGCAAGGCCAACATTTTAATAATAAAATCAGTTCAGGCCGGGCACGGTGGCTCAAGCCTGTAATCCCAGCACTTTGGGAGGCTGAGACGGGCGGATCACGAGGTCAGGAGATTGAGACCATCCTGGCTAACACGGTGAAACCCAATCTCTACTAAAAAAATACAAAAAAAACTAGCCGGGCGAGGTGGCGGGCGCCTGTAGTCCCAGCTACTCGAGAGGCTGAGGCAGGAGAATGGCGTAAACCCCGGAGGAGCTTGCAGTGAGCTGAGATCCGGCCACTGCACTCCAGCCTGGGCGACAGAGCGAGACTCCGTCTCAAAAATTATAATAATAATAATAATAATAATAATAAAATCAGTTCAATAAAAAATTATCCCATAGGGAAAGAAATGATAATGTGTGGTATGGAAACAGTGACTGATAGCCAACATAACGTTTTCTTTTAAATATCAAGCTATCTTAAAAAGGCAAGAAAGATTAATTTTACTAATCATGAGGACTTTGATGAATATCGAACAACTAAATATTTTTGAGTAAATTTCTAGTGTCATTATATTACACTAGATTTATTAGCCAAGATTTATTAAGCATAGCGGTGATCTAAGTACTATGTTTGAAATAGTTAATACCCATACCTGACAATGATTATTGTCCCCATTGATAGATGAGAAAGTTGAAGTAGAGAGGCTAAGTAACTTGTCCCATGGGATATAACTAGAAGGAAGATGAGTCATGGTGTAAAGACTCTTAGGAGTAAGCATTTTTCACTATTAATCACACTTTCCCTCCTAAACAGATAGTGGCCCAAATCATTTCTTTACCAGTTTGATTTACGTGTTACTCCTAAAGTAGGGGAGAGAGGAAAGAATGATGTCTCAAAATTACATGGTGGTCTGCCGTGGCACTACTAAATTTTGGCAGAAGGTAGATCTCAAACAATAAGTAGGTCACCGAGGTTAGCCACAAGAGACTTCATTGGATCCAGGACAACAAGAGTAGTAAAGAAAAGCAAACAGTTAAACACTTTTCAGTCTACATCAGCCACGTGAATCTTATTAAAACCATTTGTGGTGGCTTTATAATATGTCAGCTTAGCTTAGCTAGAACTACATTTCCCAAAATTCCTTTTCCAACTAGTGCCTGGATGAGTTGGTCACAACAGAAATTTCATGAAATTAGCTAGGTGCAAGTGAAGGAGCAGCCTTTTTACGGTCTAAGACATTGTCAGGAAGGCCCTGTTGCCACTCTCTTATGTAGTTGCCAATGTTCCAACTCATCCAGTGAGTGGAGACAGCAGCTAGGCTTATTGGATCTCTTTCTTCAGCTGTGCCAAATCCTGGGGTAAGATATGTGCAGAAAGGGTTGGGTTACTTACAGATCACCTGCATCGTTGATCCTGGAGGCAGTGAGAGACAGACGTGGTTCCAGTTTCACTTACAGGGTCGTTATTATTCTTTGGTCTCTTCCACTTTACATCTATTGGCCCTTCCCAGATTATGTCCTTCCTGGCTTTAGGCTTGTCACCAGATGCAGGTCTAACGGGCTTACATAGACTGCCTAACTGGAGTTATATAATGTCTAGTTACTGTACCAAGTTTCTTGTTCTATATTACTCACTGTGGTGCTGCTTCTCTAATTGAACCTTGACTAGGGCACCATTCATGCCTTAAAAATTGCTCTTAGCGAACTTTTGGAATTTGGCTCTCAGTGATAGCCTATTATGGCACAAAAGGCAAAGATGAGGAAAATGCACTACTTCTTTAAAATTGGGAGTAGCAAGATAAGAATGCAGCCAGAATAAAGGGCATGCAATATATGAACAATTAAATGAAATGCATCACATGGCATTTAGAGAATGGATTCTATTTATCTCATTCTATCTTCACATGCTGTATAATTTAAACATGCCAAAATTTCATCACAACAACACGGAATTTCCAAGACAGAAATTATCTTGCTCATGGAAAAATAGAGATAACTATAAATATTATTTATTCAGTGATTTGAACCTGGCTGGCCGACTTCGCCTCCATGTGGGTGTACCTACACATTAAATAAAAGCAGCAAAAAAATGAATTTGATGTCATTAAACTAGCTAAATTCCATCTGCAGGGACCCTCAGGACAAATTAAATTTTATCTAACACCACCTACCTACAAGAAATGAATAGAGTCTGCCTAAGGCAGTCGTGTCCATCCTAGCTGCCAGAATCAAACTATATGTGATGACTAACTACTTGTGAAGAAGAAAAAAACAACTTCAAAGAGTTAAGAAGCTTAATTTGTTAAGCACCTCCAACTCTAAAAGGAAACTCACAGCAAGTTTCAGTACGGCTAGGTAAACTGTATGGCCTGACATGCCCTAGACACTCTGCTTTGTGTTTTATTTATCAGGGTAAATATTTACAAATATCTCTTTCACTATTAAACATGTCCCAGTTTTGAACTAATTATGTAAAGATTGGAGACCAGAAAAAATAATAAAAATCGCTAACTTGTATCTACTACTAATATAGGCCAGGCATTGTCCTGTGGGATTTAAAGTATTGCTTTACTTGCTCCTAGAAAACCCCCTCCCACTATGGGGCAAGTATCGTTAGCACCCACTTTGATAAGGGATCTGATACACATAGGAATTAGAAACTTGCCAAAGCCCACATTGTTGGGAGGAACAGGTGAAAGCAGAGGCCCTTAACCACTCAACAAACTACACTGAGTCTAACTAATATGAGTAGATCTAGACTCCTGCCTTTGCATATAGAGACTGTCAGTCTTAACAAATGAATGCAGGAACAGAAAAGCAAATACTGCATGTTCTCACTTATAAGTGGGAACTAAGTGATGAGAACACATGGACACAAAGAGGGGAACACCAGATATTGGGGCCTACTTGAGCGGGGAGGGTAGGTGGAGGGAGAGGATCAGTGATATGGTTTGGCTCTGTGTCATCACCCAAATCTATATCCCACATTTCAGGGGAGAGGCCTGGTGGGAGATGATTGAATCATGGGGGCCAACATACCCCTTGCTTTTCTGATAGTGAGTATGTTCTCACAAGAACTAGTTGTTTGAAAGTGTATGATGCTTCCACCTTCTCTCTCTCTCTCTCTCTTCCTTTCTCTCCTGCTACCATGTGAAGAAGGTACTTGCTTCTGCTTCACTTTCTGCCTTCACTTTCTGCCATAATTGTAAGTCTCCTGAGGCCTCCCAGTCATGCTTCCTGTTAAACCTGCAGAACTGTGAGTCAATTAAACCTCTTTCTTCATAAATTACCCAGTCTCAGGTAGTTCTTTATAGCAATATGAAAACAGACTAATACAATCAGAAAAAAAATAACTATTGGGTACTAGACTTAGTAACTGGGTGACAAAATACTCTGTGCAGCAAAGCCCCATAACACAAGTTTACCTGTATCACAAAATTGCATGAATCCCTGAATCTAAAATAAAAGTTAAAAGATCTAAAAAACAAAAATATTAACAAAAAATAAAATGCATGAAACTCTACTAATAGACAAGCTTCAGATAAATGATTTTAACCCTTTTAGTAGCCTGGGCTATTTAACAATCTTGTTAAACTACCTCCCCCAAAGTAAAATCAACATACTTTATTGTATAAGATTTTATATTACGTTCAGAATATTAAAATAATTTTTACTATTGTTTTTCATAAACAATTTATTGACCCTTTTTTGAAAGCCTTTGAAATTAACTCATGGTGTACAAATGAACTAAAATTAACTTTTATTTTGCGTAAATATAACAACAATAACAACACAATTGTCTCCAGTTTCTGCCACCGAAGTGCTCTAATTCCCCAACACGTTTACTAGTTGTCTATATCAAAACATTGGATGATGATTTGTATGGCTTGGCTAGGCCACAGTGTCCAGTTGTTGGGTTATCTATCAAGATATCACTGTAGATGTGATTAAATTTTATGATCAATTGACTTTAAGTAGAGATTAACCCCTTTAGCTTGGGTGGGCCTTATCTAATCAGTTGAAGGTCTTAAGAACAAAAGCTGAGGTTTCCAAAATAAGAAATTCTGACTCAGGAATGTAACATAGACATCCTGCCCTATCAGTTTTAGACTCACCAGCTACACAATCATGGAAACCAATTTCTTAAAATAAATATTTTCTAAAATGAACAAACAAAAGATTTATTTTATTACATAGAGAGATAAAACTTCAGCAGGTTTTATATATACAGTTGAACAATGCAGGGGTTGGAGCACCAACTTCTGCTACTGTAGAAAATTTGTGTATAACTTTTGACTTTCCAAACAGCTACTAATCGCCCTCTGTTGACTGAAATCCTTGCTAGTAACATAAACAGTTGATTAACACATATTTTATGTTATATGTATTATATGTTGTATTCTTAAGGTAAAAGATGTTAGAGAGAAGAAAATGTTATTCAGAAAATCATAGAAAGAGAAAATATATTTACTCTTTATTAAGTGGAAGTGGATCATCATAAAGGTCTTCATCCTCATTGTCTTCATGTTGGGCAGGCTGAGGAGGAGGAGGCAGAAAAGGGGTTGTTCTTGCTGTCTCAGGGGTGGCAGAGGTGGAAGAAAATCCACATATAAGTGGATCTGTGCAATTCAAACTCATATTGTCAAAGGGTCAACTGTATACGATATATGATATATATACAAACAATATATGATATATGATATATAATTAATTCATTTACTTGGAGAACCCTAACTGGTTCGCATGACCTAGGTAAATTTTGCAAGGTGAGTTCTGCTAGCCTCAGTGGAATGTCGAGCATTGTTCTTTATATAACATTTATATTAGTCTCACAAATTGAAATATCATCATTATAGTCAGTTTCATGCTACCCATGTATGTAACAATAAAAAATGAGAACATGTGGAATGACATAATTAAACCCCAAAAGTAGTTGACTTAGTGGTTCTGCCTCTTAATATCATCATCAATAATAATGATGATAATTACAACTAACATTTAATGAGTTCTTACTATAGCTCAGGTATATCCCTGTTATTTCACTTCAAAACAAGAACTTATCGAGGATATGCTATTATTTTCCCACTTTACAGGTAAAAAAACTGAAATATTAGAGTATTGAATAATTTACCAAATCCATGTTACACAAATACAAAATGGCAGAAATAGAATTTAACCCAAATCTATCTGATCTCAGAGAGTTGGCACTTGGTCACTAAACTATTTTGAAATTCAGTGCCATGCTAGCCCAAAAGACAGCAAAGTAGACAGGGACTTGAAGTCAAGATTCCAAAGTTTAAGTCAAGTTTAAAAATCTACCAACCAAATATCTTTTAAAAACTCACTCCCCTCTTTTAGCTCCTGATTCTCTATTTATAAATAGAAGAAAAAAAGCTACCAAAAATCTTGATTTTGAGAGACAAAAATATGTCAACATACAAAAAATAAAGCATCATTTTATTTTATTATTTTCAAGATAAGAATTCATATCTTGGGCTGTTTCTCCCACTGACCACAAAATGTCCTGGGATATTGAACACTAAAATAACTCTTCCATCGGAAGACCTTAGTTCTAGCACCCAGCGTCAACATAATCCCTTTTCATTTGCTAATATTGACACAAGGATCCTCAGAACATTTTTATCAGCATAGCAGTTCTGGGATAGCACCAACACTTAAAAAAAAAAAAAAAAAAAAAAAAAAAAAAAAAAAAAAAAAAAA
>NC_045444.1:31171884-31209016 GCF_002776525.5 Piliocolobus tephrosceles | reverse complement strand
AAAAAAAAAAAAAAAAAAAAAAAAAAAAAAAAAAAAAAAAAACTCATTAGATCAGTTGTGTGCATATAAATATATTTATGTCACAAGTTAAAATTGAGGATTTTAAAAGTTATGAAAGGGAACTAGGAAATGGAAGAATAAGACTAAATGGGTAAAGTAATTAAAGGTCAAAACAAAGCAAAAACAACAACAAAAAACTTTAAAGAGCAATAAATATCATAAAACTAATAAAATGTTCATGTTCAGTAAAACAAGGAGCCAATTTAAAAACAAAAACAATACTATGTAAACACTGTGGTAGGCCTGGGATAAGAGAAATTTTACCAAATTAGGGAACACACAGGCCCCTTTAGAGAAGAATTTGCCAAGTGTTGTTTCAAACATTCTTCACAATGCACTTACTGACTTCGTTTAGAATATTTTGAGCTCCTGTGAATGTATATGTTCACGATATTGCATTTCCATTATTCTTAGAGTCAAGATGCAATAGCTTCTTTACTTAAATAGCTTGGCTTTTATTTCTCTCTTTAATTGACCAGCAGTACAGCCTGAAGGTGTGTTTACACTCAGCAGGAGGAAAGGTAAGAATTCAGAAGCAAGCACAAGGGTAGATGAAATGAACAGGAAAATCAAAGGAAAACACAGGGGAAGCCAAAACAAAGAGAGAAAGAAAGCAATTTATTTTAGCAATATGATGAACTGAGTGGGGAAAAGGTTCTATAATATGGCAACTTGCAGGGACAGATCCAAGTGAGCTTATTAAGTCATTTTATGTGAAAGTCAAATAATAACTTTAATAAATGTAGAGCACTGAAGCCCATTTGGAGTATCAGTTAAGTATAGTAAAAGAAATTGTCTGTTTTGCTTCCATAGACTCAAGATACTTGGGAAGAGATTAGGTAAATAGCATCCAGAGAAGATTAGGTAAATAGCCTTACACGAAGGGGATTGTTCTTTTTTTTTAAATCAGTATATTGAGCCAATGAAGTTCACCTTATAGAGTCAGACTATAGACATCTACGTACCATCAGATCATTAACGCTAATAGAAAACGAGTATATGTAAGAGAGAGAGATGGAAGGTAAGCTGGGAAAGAGAATTCAGCTTTGTGTCTTTGTTTTCAGGACAAGATAAAATGATATACTAACTAGTTTCCTCAGCTCATTTTGTAGTAATGTTTTTCAGACCTTAGTTCATTCCTCCGTTTTCTACTACAAAAGGGAGCATGTGATGCCACAGCCTCACACAAAGAAAAGAAAACATGGTAGTAAATTATCTTAAATACACCTGAACTTGTGATAGCCAGAGTCAAGCCTTTCCTAGGTTTTTATTTTTTTCACATAATTCTAGATTTATTTTGCCATTTAAAAGTTTATTTTGGCTGGGATTGAAATTTAATTTGTTCTTCAAAGAAACATAACAATGGAAATACAAAGAGGAAGCTTTTGTTCACTCCCTAGGAGTTCTGAAAAGTAATAATTACAAAATGATAAGACTCTAAATGAAAATGCCGCTTGGAAAGGTTGAGGTTGACAGCAGCACAGACCTATGCGAAGTGAAAAAAGTCACATTATAGTCATGAACATAAATATAACCAGATGATGTAATTTTACATCTACAGATGATTTATTGTATAAATGTTTCATAAGTTTGAAATAAAATCCTTTCTAAGAATTAACATCCATTCAAAGCCCCAGGAAGAAATGCTTCTTTGAAAAAAGGTGCTCAGAGATAGTGTTATTATTATTAAATTAGAATTAATAGTATATTGATAAGATAATATAAACTAAGAAAGTGGATACACGTGCACATTGAATCCGAGAATAACAAATAAATTATTTTGGAAATTTTCATTCGTTTCCAGTCACATCATTAGGGCTGTACTGAGCAGGCTGATCTGACCTCAGCCATTGTGCTATGGTTCCAAATAACCCTTGGAAATACATACACATTCACACACATACTAAACACACCATACAAACATACCACCACTGCCACAGTGACAGCAAGGTTAGCATTTGAATACATCCAATGTCAGCTGTATAATTATACAGGCCGATTAGACATTAGGAGCCAGCTTTTGCCAAAGAATATGGCCCGAGGGTATTTTCTCACTTGGAGTTTCCAGGATGCTTTATGTGTATGGTAAAGTTAAGCCCAGTTCAGAACAGCTAAGTTGTGTAAACGTTTTTCAGTTTTACCTTTCTAGATTTATAAAACTTGCATCTCTTGATTCTTATGTTTTAGGAAAATGGATGACGCATACACCTGCACACGCACATCCACACACAGGTGCATGTCTTAGAAACCATGTGTTACTTCCTTGCACATATGTACCTCCAACAAAACTCCACCGAAGAAGCTCTGTGTGGTTGTGCAGGGTGCTCATTCTGCATGGAAGCAGCAGGAGGACTGGTTCCCTAATCAAACTTTGTCACTGTCTTTAAAGTTGACAGGTAATATCTCTGCATTACGTGATGGACACAGGGATGGTTTTTCCAGTCTGATTAGCTGATAGATTTCTTTATGACACAGAGAGACTCATCTTTCTGTATTTCTATTGTTTCTCTCAACTGTTTACAGTCTTTGACAAATCAGGACAAATACATATGTCAAACTGTTCTGATTTGTCTGTGTCCCTCAGTATTAGCTGTTTGCTCGCTAAGAAGAGGATTCTAGTTAAGTTTCATTGAAACTGGCTGCTACAGGGTATAAGAAGTATTGAGAGGAAATTTGAATGTTGTAAGAACAAACTTCTTGATCCTCCTCAAACGACCAGATAAAGATAATATGAAGTGTGCCCTCAGCAGTTGCAAACTCATTTAGGGGGTTAGCAGAGTTTTCTATTCTGAATGATACCCACAGGAATCACATGCCGTTATCTTAAGAAGGAGCATAGCTCGATAATTTAACCCTGTGAACAAAGAACTACATTTTTCATGTTATATAATTTAAAAGGTAAACAAATATCTATAATAGCATATCAAATCTAGTTAGGGTAAAGGAGTATAAGTAGGAATAACAAATTATTCTTAATATATAATTTTCTCCATATAGCTTAACATTGTCTCCAGAGTTGCACCCAAATTAGTTATTTTGACTAGTTTTTATACAGGTAAGTTGCCAAATAATCAACACACAAATCAGAACCATTTCAATTTTAGTTAATATTTCTTCTTGTCATGAAACTACTTTCATATAGATTAGTTAAAACAAACTTTATTAAGATATTAAGTTTATTATTTAGAAACAGGAAGTTGTTTTTCTTTTTTTTAGGTAGTTGAGCATCTTAACTATTTAGAATTGAAAGAGGCTTCAGTGGTCATCTCAGAGTAATGCCTAATTTTATAGAGAAGTTGATGTCAGGAAATTTGAAGTGATTTCTTTATTCTTACATCTAACAGCAAAATCAGGCCCAGAACCTTGATTTCTATTTCCCAATTCAAAAGCACTTTATGTTACTCCATATTGCTTAATTTAAATGTCTTATTTTTGCACCTAGGAGAAATTAGAAAACTTCCAGAATGTGAGGAAGTAGTGGTTAAATGAATTGCTTTTAAATTTCAAAAATAAATCTGCTTTTCAGTTGGATCTCTATATATGCTGATTATGCGACATTGGGCTACTTATTTTATCTTTCAATTTCTTTTTTTTTTCTCATTTCTAGCAAAATTATAGTAATCCATTGTAAGTTTGTTACAAGAATAAGATTATATCATGTATTTAGTGTATTTACCTCAGTGCCTGGCAAATAGTAAGTGCTTGATAAATGTCAGCCAATCATGTAGCTCAGGTATTGAAAACTTTTTCATAGAAGGAAAGATTGTAGATACGATTATTTCTGAGCCATTGCAGGCCAAAAGCAGCAATAGAAAATAAACAATTAAATGGGTGTGGCTGTGTTTCAACAAAACCTCATTTACAAAAACAAGAAATGGGTTGGATTTGACCCCTGGACCAATTGTCAATTTCTGATATAGTCCGTAACTGTCAGGTCAGGTATGCTATAATTAACCAAGTGGTAGAGTGGTACAATACCATACAATTCCGATATATTTTTTTTCTATGGAATCTACACTTATGTGGAAAAATATACCTTGACGGAACGTATATTACACGGTTGAAATCAGTTGTGTCATTACTTCTCAAAGATCCATTTAATTGGATTTTATGGTTGTGATTCAACCTGTCAAGACAAATAAACAATAAACGGAAGTTCACATGTTTAACCAAAGACACATGCAACCACGGACCTCACTGAAAATTCCATGCACGTTGTTGGTCATAGAGTTAGAATAGATAGATGTAATAAGTGGCACATGTTCTCTGAGTACTGTGTTGTTTTGTCTATTTCTCTAAAAGATATATGATTCAAACACGTGGCCCTCTAATGTACATTGTGGTAATAAAGTTAAAGGTAAAGAAGTTAGCAATTCTGCCCTTGCAACTCTCTGGACCTGGAATGCTAGCTCTATGTACTTCTTACCTACAGGACACATGTAATAATTAACACTTTCATCCTTACACTACATCATTTAGACAAAATGCATAAATAATTTTAAGGCAAATTGACTAAATTGTGCAGCATCCTTTCGCCTCCACCCTTCTTACAGTAAAAAAAAAAAAAAAAAAAAAAAAAAAAAAAAAAAAATTCTTTTGGGAAGCCACCTCTTTTCTTCTCTTGTCTTCTTTGTCATGGGTACAGTTAGCATAGGCCCTCCTTGGCTTGAGCCACTCAGTAGAGAACAATCTGCTAGGCCAAAGCATGGGTTCAGAAAAGCATGGGGCCCATGTCGGAGAGATCAAGACACAATAAGAGTTTTACTGAGATGTCTGAGAGAAAAGGAGGTATCTTTCTTCCTGAAAGAATATAGAGGGTGGAATTGCTGTCATCATGCTCCTTCCACACAATGTGGGAATTGTAAGAGCAGGGCTTGTATACTCTAGGTCCAGGCAATAGCATATGCATTGTACATAGAGACCTTTAAAACAATACTAAAAACTGCAAAAGGAGTGCCTTGTATTATCACTATTCATTGACAATGCTAAACAATACAATGACAAAATAGTCTTCCTGTTGAGGGTAGACTGCTCCGTGGCACTTCCCCAAACCCCCAATCAACTCCTTAGTACCCACTGCTTCCACAAAGAGGCTGGAATTTCCAGACAAAGGCAACAAATACAATAAATCTTGTCTCAGCGATACCATGGAGCTCTGATTCTGGCCATGCCAAAACCAAGCCCTGCCTGTCAACATTCTGTTGCATAAGAACCAAAATGGTCTTTGTGCTTAAGCCAGTTTAGGTCCAGTTTTCTAACATTTTAATTCAAATTTTTTTGTTGTTTTTATTTGAAATCAAAATGTTCAAGTGTCAAATTCATCAATACATTATACATTTTAATGATTGTCAATTGCTCATAATCCCGTTATAGGGTGTTTATACATAGCAGTTACTGGAAACATGGCATTGGTATAGAACACATGATGATGCTTCTCATTAGAAATGTCTCACTCCGCTACTGCCTGGCACATTAATGAGTTTGTATACTAAAGTTTCTTTAGGCTTAAGATACTAAATAAATGAAATAGTTATTTGTATCCCTCTTTATCTCACTAAATCTAAATAACAAAGTACTCAAAACCAAGAGGATACACTAAACTAATAGTGTTCTTCATATATATGTATACATATATGTGTATCCATACATACATTCATACATACATGGATAAGTATATATACATACACACACACACACACTTACATGGTCCTAACTTTTGATCAGAGTTTATAAACTCTTTCAGCCCACTATATTCTTTCCTCTAGGCTAGATATCATTAAGAATATCCTTCAAACAGAATTATGTTATGTTCTTGTTTTGTCAAGGCAGCAAGTATAAAAGTATGTTCCATTTGATTTTCTGCTTAAATTTTGGGGACATTACTGGAAAAAATTCTGGTTAATAATTTTCTGCAACCTCCAAAGTGTGCTCTTTGTGACCTACCCTCAGTGAAAGAGGAAGAGTGAGAGATGGTCTGCTCTTTTTTCCACATTATAGCATCAGTCTTCTGATTGTTATCTTCATCCTGAGGAAGCTTGGTTTTAAGTTTCCTTTGAATCCTGGCTGATGCATTACTATCAGCCTCTGCCCTCTGCCCAATGTTTGACTTTCTCTGAAATATGTACATCAACGATTAATAACCTTCTCAAAGTGCTATGAAATTAACTTTCTGATTATGTGATTTAATTGCTACAGTGGTGAGACTGGGTCATTCACACTGCATCTTCACAGGACGATCTTATATAATGTACTGAGGAAGTAGTAAGGATAAAAGGGAAAGTGGCAACCTAAACTAGAAAGAGATCATCTGCATTTTTACAAAGTCTTAATGAACAAAGTGATTTCAGATATATTCCAACATTTCTACTATGTACAGTGGAATTTTTCAGATTATACAATTAAGATGGTAAAAAAAAAAAAAAAAACCTATACTTTTTTATTTAAAAATAGAGGAACAACAAAATTTATACCGATTCCCTGAGTGTCAACTACTAAGAGGAGAACTTACATATATTAAATAAGTAACCTACTGAAAACAAGATACTATCATTATTGTTGTTTCCTTTAAAATACGAGAAGACAGGCAGAAGGTGCTCAAACAACCTGTACATACCTTACATCTGCTAAGTAGTTGAGTTAGCATTAGAACTAAGGCAGTCTGGCTCAGAAGCTAATCGACGTAAAATCCACTCTGCTGCCTTTCAGTAAATGTTTAAGGATTATACAGGGACACAATTGTGTTAAAAAATAATCTACTGTAGTTCTTGTTTTAGGTGAGATGGTGTAAGCACTTGCCATGTGGTTTATCATATGAAATGTATCCATAAAATATGTACAGCATCTATGGGATGACTATTCAATGACTCTAAAAAGTAAACAGTGCCATGTAGAGGGGGGAGGCATGAAATATGAATGAGATGGCAGTGAGTTTGTAATTTTATTTTTCCTCTGGTATCCTCCAATTTGATCTTAATGACACCCAAAAGTCAGAAGTGGATACAAGGTTGTGGACACCTTGTGGTCCTTCAGGAGAAGGATTCTAGTTCTGGCTTGAGGAGGAGGACAGGGAAGTCCTAACACTCAGAGCGGTAATAACATGCCGATTTTTGTTTTGCTTTTTGTTTTCTTTCTTACTTTTTTTTTAAAAAAAATCATCATTTTGTTTTGTGCCAGCCACGTGAGCAATCCAGTAATTAAAGCAATATTAATAGCAATAGAGGCCCAGTAGGGCCACAGCTCAGAAGGAGGGAAATTTTTCCCTCTGATCAAGGAAGCTGTGATCCCAGAAAGGTGGGGCAAGCCTCCGTTGCTTTCAATCTTTCTGTCTGTCTGTTCTCCTGCCTGTGGGGCTCAGATGTGGGCATAGCCACAAAAGAGCACAGCAGGGAAGGGCCATCAAATTCCCAGATTACAGGTCAGAGGACCAAAGAGGAGTCTGAGACATAGACAGTATCAGAAA
Source organism: Piliocolobus tephrosceles (assembly GCF_002776525.5). NCBI lineage: Eukaryota > Metazoa > Chordata > Mammalia > Primates > Cercopithecidae > Piliocolobus > Piliocolobus tephrosceles. Next base: position 31,201,497 of record NC_045444.1, on the reverse strand, counting down.
GATCATGATGAAAGCAAAGCAATCCTACAAAGTTGTTTATAAGTTTCTGGGATGAGCTTCAAGCTGTGCACAAATAGTTTTATTCCAGTGAGCATAACAAAATATGTGAGAAGTCAACTAACAGTTAGACCAGAGCCCAGGTCCCAGACTGACCAGTAGATGACTGATACTTGGGACAAATCCAAACACATTTGAAAACTACATTGACATTGGACGCACTGCCCACAGAAGGCAGGTTGGAACTTATAACCTTAAACCAACTGTGTCAATTTCCTTTAAAAATAATCAATTTTCTCCCCAGGATTTAAGCAAGGCTCAGAGACTTGAAAGATAATATATAAGTGTCAGGGTGTAATCAAAATCACTTAGCAAGTTGAAAACCAGAACAGTCTCAACTCATGTGAAAAAAAGGCAATAAACAGATGCCAATTCTGAGATAAAACAAATTGCAGAATTATCCAACAAAAGTTTTAATGAAGCTCCCATAAAAATACTTTAACAGACAATTGTAAATCTCTTGAAGTCAATGGAAAAATAGGAAAACTCAGCAATAAATAAATAAACACATGTATAAGTAGAAGATAAAAATATTAGATTGATTATAGATGGAAGTTAGTAAACTTGGTGATAGATAAATAGAAATTATATAGTGGGAACAATTGACAAAAATCTTCAGAAAATAGTTAAAGCCTCGAAATGTCTAATATTCATGTCATCAGAGTACAGGAAAGGAAAACAAGACGTGATAATAAAAAAAATTGAAATAAACAATAGTTAAAATAGTCTAAAATTTTGTAAAAAATCTAAACCTACAGATATTAGAGGCTGATCAAACCCTGACCAGGAAAAAGTCAAATAAATATGTGTATGGAAACATCAAAATAAATCTGTTAAAAACAAAAGTTAAATTTTTGAAAGTAGCCAATATACAGGAAATATGTGGAAAACAATAAAATAAAAGAGCTGATTGTAAACATATTAAAAATAATAAGTGTAAATGGTCCAAGTAAACCAACTAAAAGATGTGGATTATCAGAATGAATTAAAATACATGGGTTAATTACATGATGTCTACATAAAACTTAATTTAAATATAATGATATAGGTGGGGTAAACATAAAAGGATAAACATCAGTGAAAACAGCAAAATAAAGACCTCTAATTTTTTTTCTCCACAAAAGCAATGAGAAAAGTGGCAAACTATAATATTTAACTTTTCAGAATGCTGAAAATTAATCGAAAACTTGCAGCAATCCAGAGGATGTTCTTTTCAAGGAAAAAAAATTGCAAAAACTAAGTATGAACAGCAAACTTGGTGGTATTTTAATTTGCTCTATTCCCACCTCTGTCCAGCTTGGTAGTTATCTTGAAAACCAATAACTTCAATCATAGTGAAAACAAACACTCTGGCAACTACTAAAGGAAGCAGAATAGAACTAGAGCACTTTTATTTCCAAACAAAGTTATTATTTGATGTCACTAGTGGTAACCTGGAAATCTCTACTTGCGAAGCTGTTTGTATTAGATCTGAATTGGGGGTCTCCCACTATGAACCATTTTGTCTCCAAGGGCATTTATTGAAAGCAATTAGGCACAATTCATGAAATATATGGCTACATGAAGAAGTGGTCGATCACTGGAGTGAACAATAGGCTAACCAAAAAGGTTTTAAAGGAAAAACTGGAGAATGAGATGACTAGAGAGGTTTTGAAGCTCCATTATATTCCTGGGAATCTAGAAGATCACCTGGAAACATAGGAGAACATCCCCAGGACTATATGCACAGACAATACAAACCTGACAATGTCCTAAACCTTCAACTTGGGTTAATTTTGAAGGTCTGTGCAAGCAGGAAATGACTGTTGAAAGATAAAAACAGAGAGACTTTTTAAAGCAACAAGACAGAACTGAGTCAACACTTACAAGTGATCATCAATAGGGTTATGGACTGATTTTGTTATCAGACTGTGAATGTCAGAGGAAGTGGGATCACATATTCAAAAAGGTGAAAGAAAAAATACTATCAACAAAGAATCCTATATTTAGCAAAACTATACTTTAAAAATGAAGGAGACATTAAATTAGAAGAAATACGAAATAAATATAATAAAATATTATTGACTATGTGATTGAAATACTGATTCTTGCTATAACATGGATGAATATTCAAAACATTATGCTAAGAGAAAGAAACCAGAAACAAAAGACCACATATTATATGATATCATTTATATGAAATTCTCAAAATTGACAAGTATCCAGAAACAGGAAGATTAGAGCATGTCAAAAGCCGGGGGTGGTGCAGGTAGGGGGCTTACTTTCTGCAGTGGTGACATCTTCTAGAACAAGACAAAGATGATGGTTGCAAAACTTTGCAAATACAGTTTTTAAAAAATACCCTTTAAAAAGGTAATTTATATGGCCTGTTAATTTTATTGCCAAAAATGTTAATTCACTGGGAAGGAAGGAAGGAGACAAGGGAAGACATTCGATTTGTTATATTAATATATAAAAAAGAAGACTTCAAAATAATTTAAAGGGAATAAAAAGGGACATTGTATAATGATACCAATATTAATTCACTAAGAAATAACAACTCTAAATGAGTACGCATATAACAACAGACTTTTAAAACATATTAGACAACTTTTAGAACTGGAAAAAATCTACAATTGTAGTTGGGACATCAGCATTTCTGTATTAATTTCCTAGGATTGCCATAATAAAGTACAATAAACTGAGCTGTGTAAAAACAGGAATTTATTATCTCACAGTTCTAGTAGCTTAGAAATACGAGATCAAGGTGTTGTCAGGGTTGCTTCCTTCTCTTGGTAGTGAAGGAGAGTCTTCCGTCCTGCTTTCTTAGTTTCTGGAGTCTTGATGAAAGTCTTTGGCATTCCTTGGCTTCTGCTGTACCATCCCAGTTGCTGCCCTCATCTTCACAAGGCATTCTTCCTGTGAGTATGTCTGTATCCAGATTTACTCTCTTTATAAGGACACTAGTCATATTGAATTAGGGGCCAACCCTACTCCACTATGACTTCATCCTGACTAATAACATGCACAATGACCCTATTTCCAAATCATATCACATTCTGTGGTATTGAGATTTGAGAATGCAACACAGAATTTTGGTGAAACACAATCAAACCCATAACAGCTCCTCTCTCCGAGTTCCCAGACATAACTTCAAAAACATAACACATCAAAAAAGGTATTGATAAATATCTCCATCTAAAAGAAAACTTTTGCACTGTGAAAGATATTGTTAATTGAATGAAAAGATTATCAACAAACTAGGAGAAAATATTTACAAGTCATATGTCCGCCAAAGGACTTTTATCCACAATGTTAAAACTCAACAGTAGGAAAGGAAACAACCCAATTAAAAGCTGGGCAAGATAGTTGAACAGGTGCTTTAGCAAAGAGGACGTGTGAAAGACACATACACTCATAAAACGATGCTCACAAGAATGAGTCATTAGGAAAATACAAATTAAAACTGCAGTGAGCTACAACACGCCTATTACAATGAACGACTGAAAATATCTTGGTAATACCAAGTGCGAACAGTGATGCAGAGAAACTGGAACTCATACTTGGCTAGTGAGACCACAAAATGCTATATACCACTCTGGATAATAGTTTGACAACTAAACATTCACTTATATGACCCACCAATTCTACTCCAGGATACTTACCCTAGAGAAATAAAAAGGTAGGTTTCCCAGAAAAACCTGTTTACAAATATATGTAGCAAATATATGTGAATAAACTATTCATAATGACCAAAACCTGGGAAAGAAAAAAATGTGTTTCTATTAGTGAATGGATAAACAAACTATAGTATAGTCAAGTAATACTGCTGATACATACAGTCACTGGGATGACTCTGAAAGACAATATGCTGAGTGAGAAAAGCTAGCCTCAAAAGGTTACATATAATACATACATACAATTATAATACATACATACATATGATACATACAATTCCATTCATGAACAGACAAAACCATAATGAAAGAGAGAGAATAAATAAATGGTTACCAGTGCAAATGGTTGGGGTTAGAATGAGACTATAAAAGCAAGAATGGTGGAGTTTGGGGGGCTGATCAAACTACTCTGTCTCCTGATTGTATTTGCATTTAATAGTTACATAAATCTATCTGTCCATTAAAATTCATAGAACTGTACAACAAAATTCAATGTTTATGCATGGTATTCAGAGATATCTTAAATAATTAAGGAGGCTATGATCTATTCCCAAAGGAAAGCGGAGGTTTTGACACCAAAAAGTGATATTTAAAAAAAAAAAAAAATGAAAAAATGAGCCAGGCGCGGGTGGATTCACTGGAGGTCAGGAGTTCGAGACCAGCCTGGCCAATACAGTGAAACCCCATCGTTACTAAAAATAAAAAAAAAAAAAAAATTAGTAGGGCATGGTGGCAAGCGCCGGTAATCCCAGCTACTCAGGAGGCTGAGGCAAGAGAATTGCTTGAACCCAGGAGACGGAGGTTGCAGTGAGACAACATCTTACCATTGCGCTGCAGCCTGGGCAACAGAGCAAGACTCCGTCTCCACCCCCCATCCCCGGCCCACCCTCCCCCCCAAAAAAAATGTGTTCCTTGGAGATTTCACCATGAATTTCGGGTCCAGGTGATAAATAGATGTTAAGTCACAAACACATTTTGTAGTCATAACATTGAGATCTCCACCTTTAAATGGAGACCCACACACATAAATAAGCGTACAGGGTCGATCATATAAAATCTCTATGGTTCTGATCGGTCGCAGTGACTCACGTCTCTAATTCCAGCACTTTGGAAAGCTGAAGCAGACGGATTGCGTGAGGTCAGGAGTTCAAGGCCAGTCTGGTTAACACGGTGAAACCCCGTCTCTACTAAAAATACAAAAAAAATTAGCCAGGCACAGCGGCACACCTGTAGTCCCAGTTACTTGGGAGGCTGAGGCACAAGAATTGCTTGAACCCAGGAGGCAAAGTTTGCAATGAGCAGAGATTGTGACACTGCAGTCCAGCATGGGCGACAGAGCAAGACTCAGTCTCAAAAATAAAATAAAATAAAATAAAAATCTTATGGCTCTGGATGTTGGCATTTTCATCAGTACTAACTGAAAGAACTATGCAACTAATGTCATTATGATAGACGCATAGACCCTAACATCTCCTCTATCTACTCTACACAGTTTTCAGCAAAAATTCTTTGCTACGGTCTTGCTATCAATAACTTCATTCAAATCATTTCTCACTTTAGAAACTTTTTTAAAGATAAAATTAAGAGTTATGAACATAATTTCATAGGGCCTGGAAATATTTCAAACATAGGCCCTTCATGCAGTCCAGCGAAATCAATGAAGAAAAGTCTAGCTCAGTTTTTGTCGTCAGATTTAGCAAATAAGAATCCTGTATATTATATGGTAATTTAAAGTTCAGTGAATATATATGTATTCATTTTTATCTGTAGTCTATCATTCTATCATTAATCTTGTAATAACATTTTGAAGAGTCCATACAGATGCTGTAGGCATCTTTAAATGTCCTACTCCTAAAGAATATAGCAGTTGTATTTGGTTATCAATAATTAGTAAATTCTTACGCTGGGTGTCAATTTGATTACTTACAATAGCTTCCTATATACCACTTTGGGCCACTGAAATTCTACCCCTAGAAAATGTATTAAAATGGTCTAATCTAACTTTCATTTGATATATGAGGAAAATGCAGTCCATAAAAGTTAAGAATTTTTTTTTAATTAGACCATGACTTCAGATTATTTTCAAATTTAAGCACCCTGACCCAGAATCAAACATTTTCAATTTTTGATTCAATTTCAATTTCAACTTTTTTTATTCTTTCCTTTACTCTATAACTAATCCCAACCAATTTTCTATTAAAATACTATTATTTCCCTCTAAGCTACTTCACAGACCTGATTCCTCAAAGTCTGATGAGCAAATATGCATATTGTTTCTTTTGGTATTTGTCTTTCTTGAATTTGAAAATCTGGCACATTTGATACTAAATGTACCCAATTTTTTTCTCAAGTTTATAAGTTTTTTGAAGAGATTGTAAGCTCCTAAAAGACAGGAATTATACTGTATTTAATTTGGTTATCACTCTATATAACATGACCCATAGTTATTGTGTATTGAAAATACTCAACAAATGCTTGTCAGTTTTAATCTTCCATATGAAAGATTGCAATAAATTTGCTTTCCAGAAAAGGCATTTTTTAAAAACACATATGTGAAAATAAGCCATGTAGGTAATATATTGTTACATTTGTCTTAAAATAAGCCTTAGGCATTCTCCCACACTTTTCTCACCATTATCTCCATCTGTAATAATAAAACATATCTTCTGATTACAGCTATTTCTGTTATCTCAAGTCTGAATCTAATTTATTTGCTATTCAACCTTACTTTTCCTCTGTTACAAGATTTGTTTTTCCTGTAATGCAATCCAAGGTTTTGATTTAAAAGGTAAAAAACATTTTTTTTCGAAAGACGTGATATTTTAAACTGAAAGAAAAAATAACTTTAAAGTAGGTTGGGAGTATTTCACAACAAAAACATCAAATAAATTTTAATTTGAATCCAATAATTTGTATTTAAATGTGTTTTGGAATAGATGACCCCTTTGAGGAAATACAGCAATATATACTCTGCCAAGAAGTAGAAATCTCAAAAATGCTTTCGTAACAATACTTTTGAAATACTTATTTACAGAGAGCAAAGGATTTCTTAGAAAGCCTGTGGTGTTTCTAAAGTTGCATTGTGTTTCCAAAGCTATGAAATATGATGCTCCTTCCATGACACCATCGTTAAAATTTAAAAAGCTAATTTACTAACCACCAAACTATCAGGTACATTTTCTTAGAGACTTGTTCTCTGGATACTGTCATTCGTTGGTTTACTTATTAGTAAAAACATAACTTTAATTTGTTATACCCACATACATGCTAATACCACGTACATGGCAATAAATCATGCAGTTTCCCCACTTACATTTTGCCCAGAGGGCAATTTCTCAACTTCTACTTTTCCCCGATAGTTACATTGCTATTCCTTCTCTACACACAATACAACTTTGATTGCTGGCTTAAATCCTCTGGTGAAATAATTATACTATGGGGTAGATACATTACACTCTGGAATTTGAACACTGATGACTTTCTTAGAATAAATTTTGTTATTTTCATCTTTTAAAAAGGATATATTTAGTTTAGCTATGAAAAGTTAAATAAAGTGTCATTAAGAACATTTAAAAACACAAATCAGTGTCTTAAATGAGAGATGTAGAAATGAAATATTCATGGTGGATAGGTTATTTTAAAATTTTTATGAGAACGATTAATTTGATGTCCAGCCATACCCTGGGCATCCAAGGAGGTGATATACTAATTTTCTATTTTGAAAAAAAAAAAAAATTGAATTTGACTCAATTTTCTTTGATTTTTTAAAAAAGTACAAGTCAGAAACAAAGCAATATTGAAAAGCTCATGGAATAACACATTTTCTTTTTTTCCATGAACCTTTCATCTCTCAAAAAGCCTTCCCCAGCTCCTTTAAATTTCTTTATCATCATGGTTCTTTGGAATATTAAAGGTACTTTTTTGAGTGATGTTGAACTACATTTGTTTATTCTGTTAAACTCTTAAACCCGCATAGACAATCAAATCTAAAATATTAGCAAGAAAATTGATATTTTCCTCCTGAATTACCAAGTGATCTATCTAATATGTTTTCCCTAGAGAAAGTTGGGTTGGACTTTTACCTTAAATAACTGTTCCAAAACCTCAGTACACTCACTTAAAATAACTCTGAATTAGGAAAATAGCCAAAGGCACAAGAAAGTACTTTACAGACTTAGAGAATTAATATCAGTTTGCAAAAAGAAAGCAAACTGAACAACCAAAAAATACGAAAGTGTACACATATGAGTTGTACTTTCACTAGAATTCACCCTTTTATTTTTGTTAAATAAATTTCCAAAACAATTAAGTTCAATCCTATAATTTTCTGTCTCTCTTTTTCCTTTATCTTATGATTTTTTTGGGGGGGTCCAAATGATACTTTATTTTCTGGCACCATTTACTTCTCTTCATTTTGACTTCAAGTATTTCCCCATGCTGTTTTTATTCCACACCCTCTGTTGCCAGATAGCCCCTTTCTATCTTGAAATTCACTAGCAATTCTTTCTCTAGAGAGTTTTCTATTAAAATGGAATCGAAATAGAACTAGTGGAAAATCTTCTTGGACTACAGCAGTCTTTTGCTCTCTCCTTGCAAGCATGTGTTTCTATGTCTGGGTTTGTTTCCTGAAGACAGCAATTTAATATTCAGATATTAAAGCAACCCAATCACAAGGGAACAATTTAAATCACAGAATCATATGCTCCAACACTGTATTTTCAATGTCAAAAGTATATTAGCCCTCTCAGTGAGGTCAACTAGTCAACTACCTTCAGCCTATTGCTACTGTGATAGTGACGTTTCCAGGACAAGACACTGTATGAAATGTGAATATTGCTGTTTATAGATCTTAAGTCAGTAGTCAGATTTGGGAATTCTAAAGGCAACAGAGTATTTGAAATACCAGTATTATTCCTCTCCTATAAGGAAACTAACTTACAATAGAATACCATTAACTAATCAAAGCTGAAGATGCTTTAAAAATAATATAACATTCTAGAGAAGAGCTGGATGTCAAGCAATCCAGCTAGGGGATTTATATAAACATCCATGGAAATTTATACATCTCTATATAAATTAGTTGGAGTCCAGTTGTCAGACAGAAATTACATCAATTATTTTAATAAAGTATTTTGTATATAAAGAATTGTTAACTAGCCATAAAGTTAACCAGATAATTGAAAAGTCCAAAAAAGAACATGAAGGTATGAAGATGGCAACAATTTGAGGAGCTACAACCTTCAGGCCTGGAGGAATGAAGTACAAGGAAAAGGGATATGCTTTTTAAAACTTGGGAGCTTTGAGTAGGAACTTCTTAGAACTGGCTTCAGATACCTGAGAGGAGTGGTTAGCTGCCTGGCATTTGAGTCTCTGGCTAGGAGGATGGTTCCTGTGGTCCTGAAAACTAGAACTCCAGAGGATTCACTGTCTAGTGGCTGATGGTGTCTCTAAGGGGATGTAGTAATGCTAATTTTGCAAGTGCAAAAAATAAAATAAACCCTGCAGATTCACCTGCTGCTATGGGAAGAAGCTGCTGTATCATGGTGAACAAGTGTGTTTCTGGGGTCCTCCCATAGGAAGAAAGCAGAGGGGGAGCCAACCAGGAGCCTACCTGAGTGTTAGGTGCCATCAACACCTCCAACTTTTCATTCTCTCTCTATTGGCAGACTCTAATGTACCTCCACCCAGCAAAGCAGACATCTGATTTGCTAGCACCCAGGATCAGAAAGCAGAATGTAAAAGGGAGATGTTGTGCTGAGAGACAATAGTTTAATGATTAATGCATAAATATCACCGGATTCAGTCTTGGAGCAGAATTGGATATGATTGTTAAAGTTAAGGTGTCTAACTGAATGGCACTTCTATTTTAATGAGGGATACAGGTATTTAAAAAGCAAACAAAGATAATATCAGACACAAACTCTATGAAGGAAAATCAAAACAGTATAAAAAGTAATCATAGGATACTATGTAGATTAATGCAGAGAAAGTCCTCTTCAAAGAGCAAAGTTTGGTGTAAATGAGGAGAAAAAGACAATCTTGCAAAGAGAATTGCAGGCAGATAAACAAAAAATGTAAAGGCTGAGACTTGGAGGTGGAAATTGTCAGGCATTTTCAAAGTTCTATGTAGAGAAGCCCAACATGACTATTGCAGACTCAACAAGGCGGGATGTTCTTGTGGGAGCTGAGCATGGACAGGTGAGCAAGAAACAGTCTCTGGAGGGGGCCATGTAGGCCTTTGAAGGGTGAGGTAATGAGTTTTGCTTTTGATGGAAAGGGAGGGGCAGATCATGAAAGGTTTTAAGCAAGAGAGTGATATGATCAGATTTACATTTTCAGATTTAAAATCAGCCAGCTCATCAGCACTTATTCTGTGCTTTCTATGTTCATATATGATATAGTATGTTCACATACAATGTGTGGCATGACAGGCACATGTGTCTGGGTTTATATAACACCATTGAGTCAGAACCCATATTTCATGGAGTTGAACCAGAAGTGGCATGTACTGTTAAGGAAAGGTCTATTTTCAAGGATCACTCCAAGAAGGAAGTGGTTCTTGTTTCTAAAGTGTGCTCTTTCCCAGGGTGCAAAATAATCCTGGATCTGATGATAATATAAATACTGTTGCAGATAATTTCTTACTCTGAAAAATTAGAATTATAGCATTACATGATCAAACTTGAATGTCATATTAAATGGTAGCAAAGCTTTTCCTGAAAGGCAGTCATAAAGCACATTTCAAGCAATTGCTAATGTAAAATCTAAGCCTGGTAATGAGAGGCTCCAAAGCAAAGAGTTGACATCACAGCATGGTGTCTCTAAAGAGCAAAAGAATAAAATGGCACTATAAGAAAAGGATTCTGAAAATAGTCGCTATTCTTTTATAGCAACGTGGGTTAAATGTCACCACCAACCTTTTCTCCAATGTACAACATAAGACAGACAGGTGAATATAGGAATCATCCCTATAATCTCTTTAATTAATTTTATTCCTTCATTCTTTATTTATTTTAAGTAAATAAACAATATTTTTAGGCCTCTTCTATATGATAGGATTGTTTTGGATGCTGAGAATACAGAGATGAAAAAGATAGTAAAAATATCTGTATTGATGATGTATATAGTTTTGCATGTGTTACTTACAGCAAACTAAATTGAGTTCTCATAACAGATTGTGAGATGTCATTTTCAATAAAGCCTTTCATGTGTGTACATATGTGTGTATGTATTTATGTATGTAATTATATGTATATACGAATGTATATATGTATGTATTTACATGTATATACGTATAATACATAAATACTTACTATGTATGTATTTATATGTATATACGAATATGTATATATATATATTTGCTGAATTGTCAGGGAAAACTTCATGCTAGTAGCATAAGAGTTAAGCTTTAAAGAAAGTGTTAAGATTTGGATAAGGAATGGAAGAAAATATCTCAGGTTAAGGGGAAGGATAAGCAGAGAGTAGGAGAGATGAGGCTCAGAGATGGAGCTGCATCTAGTGTTTATAAGCAAAGTGAACCTTTTAAAAATTAATATGAGAACTTTTAATTGTTATTCAAAATATACTTGAGAAGAAATACAAAGGCTGTACAGATTTAAACATAACATTTGATAGCAATGAGCTTGACCATCATAAATAAACCATAAATGAGATAAAAATTCAGTAGTTTCCAAAGCCTGTTCTTACAACTTATTAACTTAGGGAGGAATTAAGGGAAAAAAGTAAAAAGAAAGAACCACTGTGCTCATTGGCTCTCTAGTCTTCTTAGGTGTTAGTCATGTTTCATGTTCATGAGTCCTATCCTCTCCCGCTTCCCCACAAACCCTAAATACTTCCTTGCTTATTATCCAAGCAGTGCAGCTCTATATACACATTATAGATCTTATTTTTATGTATAAAAGCTATTAATATGCTCTAGAAAGGTATATATACTCCAAGTATGCATTCATAGCCACTTAAGAACAGGAAGATATTTTAAGAATAGAGAACTCACTACTTTACCAGTCTATATAGGTGAAAGAGAAGTAGCAGAGAAACTGGTGGTTCCCTAGATGTGGATTAGTTCATTACATTACCTTTGTAATTGTTATTATCTACAATTCTAGTTACAAATTCTTTTACACTGAAAATCTGAAAAATTATTGGATTACATACATTTACTTATCTAATATTTCAATACTAAGGGCTTCCACATGTCACATACATTGAATGAGCACAGAAAGTGAGGGCTAATTACATGTTGCATAGGTAGAAAAATAGAAATTAGGCATCATTAATATCCAATGTCGGTCTGATTTAGCCTATGGAAAGGATTCACTTTTCTCTTTTTAACTCATATACAAAAAACAGTCATCATGGAAGTAAAACCTTCTTCATAATGTAATCTGAACTAAACAAAGGAGGGGATTATTAAATCAATGTTACGTGAATCTTAGCCAGTATCAAATGTTACTAATGATTTTAAAATTTAATTAATAGGCTGGGTGCAGTGTCTCATGGCTGTAATCCTAGCACTTTGGGAGGCTGAAGTGGGAAGATCACTTGAGCTCAAGAGTTCAAGTCCAGCCTGGGCAATGTAGTAAGACCTCATCTTTATAAAAAAAAAAAAAAAAAAATTAGAAGAATTAATTGATAAAGAAGTACAAGCAAAATGAGGAGAGATCTGGGACAACACTGTGGGTAATCAAGGGTCTTTCTATCTACATTGGAATGCACTGTCTGTCTCAGAATGATATCTGTGGTCCCTGTACACATAACATACACACACACACACACACACACACGATATATGATGTCAATAATAGATGCTGGATACCTTACACAGCAGGAAATATTTAAGTTATGATACATCTTCATCTTATTTTTGTGTATATCTTAATATTATATATTATACAGCTTGTATGACATTTGGGGAGACATAATTACCTAGATTTAGGCTGATTGTTACTCTTGTTGTTTTTTCCATAAGCAGCCCTCAACCAGGAACATCCTACTCAAAGCGTTTAAGAGTTAAGAATTTTTTTTCTAGTAGATGCTGTTTGTTAGTCTGTTTGCCCGTGGGTCCAGGTCACTTTCCTTCTTTTTTCTTTTAGCCTGTGAACTCTCCCTTTACCCCCATAATTGGGGATAAAATGGAACATAGGTCAGCTGCCCAAACTTCTTCCTCTCCATATTTAGGTAACAATGCTTTATAAAGGAAAGAAGGGAGAATAATCTATACATACTTTAGAAATAACCATTTATCATCTTATTAAAAAATAAAAGGGAGAATTAACCTTTAAATTGTTAGCACAAGTGTCTACTAAGTAAGTTCCTTTGGCATCAGGCAAATTTTGCTCTTCAAATTACAGCCAGTGTTGCTATGAAAGCGTTAAATGTATTTATTGGAAAAAAAATCTTTACTTTTAAAAACGACAAAAACAGGTTCTCTATGACTTTATAGAAGGCAACATTTTGCAACATTTTTCTCAAATGCAAAGAAAACCTGCCATATTACAAAAGCTTTTAAAATTAAAGAGTAGTAGATCTTTTAATTTTAATTAAAAAGGTTGAAGATAAAATATGCTAGTCACTATTTTAATGATGTCAAATATATGTCATTCTTATCGAGTAGATAATTTTTGCCAGATTTTACTTACATTTTTAAAATTTCAAATCCTGAAGAAAATCCCAGAACTCCTGAGATTTTTTTTATATTTTAAATATTTGAGTTATCTGAAATACAATAATTAATATTTGAACATTTAGAGTAAAAAGAGTTCAGAAAATCCATTTGCAAAGACATCTATGTTCAAAACAATTATAAGATTATTATCCCCCTTTTGCATCTTAGTTAACTGAAGCCAAGAGAAACTAACAGATATGTCTGCCAACATAATACCAGCTATTAGAGGGAGGATGTGCTGAGTTTAGTTTTCTCTTTTCTAGTCCTACAAGAAAAAACAAATTTGCCTTATTATGAAACAGGGACTGTGCTAAGTACATTTCATAACCTTAAGCCTCCAATACTATTACTTTTATTTATAGATTAAAAGTCCCTGAACTTCAGATAAATTAAATAAAAGATCCATGATGACATAAGTATTAAAGTACAATTGCTCTTCAACTTAAAGATGGAGTTATTTCCTGATAAACTCATCATAAGTTGAAAGTATCATAAGTCAAAAATGCACTTAGTACGCTTATTCTACAGAACATCATAGCTCAACCTACCCTACCTTAAACGTTCTCAGAACATTTACATTAGCCCACAATTGGGCAAAATCATCTAACAAAAAGTCTAGTTTATAATAGCATTGAATAGCTCATGTAATTTATTAAACACTACTTAAAGTGAAAGACAGAAGTTTTTACGAGTACTCGAAGTACAAATTCTACTGAATGCGATTCATTTTGCACCATTGTAAAGTCAGAAAATTGTTAAATCAAACCATCATTAAGTCAAGGACTGTGTGTATATAGCTTACATACACTTAGACTCAGATTTGACACCAAAGTAATACTTCTTTCATCCTAGCTAACACATTTTTTGTCTCCCTGTATATTCATCAGCCAAACTAAAGCCCAACCCAATGAAGTTCTTTTTTTATTTTTTATTTTTTTATTTTTTTGAAATAAAAATATTTCAAAATATTTCAATCTGTCTACCAGGCTAGAGTGCAATGGCACAATCTCAGCTCAAGGCAACCTCTGCCCCCAGGTTCAAGTGATTCTCCTGCCTCAGCTTCCCAAGTAGCTGGGATTACAGACACCTGCTACCAGACCCAGTTAATTTTTTGTATTTTTAGTAGAGATGGGGTTTCACCATGTTGGCCAGGCTGGTCTTGAACTCTGACCTCAAGTGACCCACCCACCTTGGCCTCCCAAAGTCCTAGCATTGCAGATGTGAGCCAACACACCTGGCCAAAACCAATGAGGTTCTAATACAACGTTGTCCAATAGAAGTATGATGCAAGCCACAAGTACTAGCTATATGCAATGTTAAAATTTCTAGTAGTATTTTTAAAAAGTAAACAGAAACAGTTGAATTGAATTTTAAAATCATATCTTGCTGAAATAAAAGTATTAATATTATCATTTCACATGTAATCAACATAAAATTATTAATGAGATATATTATACTCTCTTTTTGCATGTAATCTGTATCAAATGTGTGTTTTGCACTTACGAAACATCTCAATTCAGACCAGCCACATTTCAAGCATGGCATGGTCGCCTAAGATTAGTGGTTATTGTTTTGGACAGAGCAATTCTAATACCTGCTGGGACTTTTACTTTCAATTTGTAACTATGATTTTTTCTTTCTTTCTTGTGTAGGGTGTTAGTGTTCATATATATATATTTGATGAAACTCACTGATCAGGGGCCAGAGGATTTGAGTCATCAGGTTTTGTTCCAACCTCACCATGCATTTCTGCTAAAACAGCTACAGCTTAACATGCCACCAGCCTTAGTTCCATTCCTTGTCCTCTCCTGAGTAGATGCCAAAAACAAGGTATGATGCCAAAGTGAATGCCAAAGATCCAATACAGATACTCCGCAAACTGTAGGTATTTTATGTAGATGAGATAAACAGAAATTACATGAGTCTTCATAAATAATTCAGAATTTCTCTTCATGATATATACAGTTCTAACTTGCCTGATATAGGTATTTATATGTCATTTCATGATGAAATGGCCACCTATTTTCTTGTGCATATATGTATTTTACATCTGCCATCTATTTTTAAATCTTTTTCTTATACTATCCTACTCAACTTGCTTCTCTAATATGTACAGTCTCATTTTGAGCCATGATTATATGTTTTATATCTTGCTTATTAATAAATGAGTATTTGTGTCTGAATATTCATGGGACTTTGCCACTGGAAAGTATTTGCTTAGATCAATTTTAATAATTTTCTCTCTTGGCTGAGAGGCCTTCTGAACAAAGCAAGACTGTAAAATAAAATATCTCACAATTTCCCAAATGAAAACAAACCCCAATTCCTGCTCTAGCCTCAAATTTTAAATATTTTGTTTCCCCACATACACCATGCTGTTCTCCATCTGTACGTTGCAGAGATGATAACGACAAAAGTTGACCTCTGAATATTTCTTTTTCTTTAATGAGGAGCATGTGTGACTACCAGTGTTTGTGGCCACACAAGATTATTGGAGAAAAAGACAAATGATATTTCCAGCAATGGAGCAAAGTCTACGTGAAATAGATGTGTAGATCCACATTTATCCATAATGCTATTGCCATATCTGGAGGTTGTGTCCTGAAGATACATATATTGTCCATAAAATGCAACAGTCAGGATTTAAAAAACTCTTCCACTCCCTTTTAAAGTCTGCTCCTCAGAGGTACCCAGTATCCTCAAACAGTAAAAGGCATATAGCTTCTCACACCAGTCACTTATTCCATTTCCTGCTGGACAGCGCTAAAATCCTTTCCTTGACTTTACAACTCCATTCATCAATTAAACATCCTACTCTATACCCTACGGATCAAAGACAAGTTAGCTAACATTATTATCTGAACAAAATCTTCTAATAACTTCTCATCTCAAGTAAAACATCATCCAAAGACCTTACTATGGACTCAAAACCCTAATAGTTGCTGACTTCTAAGTACCTCCTAACTTGTTTCTTTCTGGTTTTATCTCCACTTTTGTTTTTAACCATGCATTGTTCCTTTTGCTTCTTGCTCAAGCAACCATGTTCAATCCTCAATGGCTTTGCACTGTGTTTTTCTACCTGTAATACTCTTCTGCCAGTCATTGGAACGTTTACCCCTTCAATTTTAGGTCTCTTCTCAAATACTCTATGCAGATAATATCCTTCTCTGTTCATCATATATAAAATGGAACCTTCTATCTCTCCCCGATTTTTTTCTATTTTTTTCTTCAGAGGAAAAATTATCAGATGTATTATATACCATATATGCATTTGTTTATATTTTCCATCTAATCTTTTCAAAAGTTCACTTGTAGAATGAAGACAGCATGCATAGTAATTTGTTAAATGCAAGTACTTCTTAATAATGTTTGACTCTTTTTTCAGTGATAAAGATAAAAGCTATTACCATGTATTGAGTGCCTATTATGTACAAGATATTTATTTTACATCATCTGTTGAATCTTAAAATAACATATCCTTCAACAACCCTGTGAGGTAGATATCATAATCTCTCTTTTACAGATGAGAGCAATGAGGCTAGATCCAAATCTTTGTCTTCTCTATTCCTCTGTAATATAACCCCATATGAAGCTCTTTTAGCCTCATTCATCAGTTAAAAAGATCCAGAAGACTTTTCATAGATATTACTGAGTAGCGAAGATTTCAGGCACCATGGTAGGCATGCAAAACTGTTTTGGAACTGTTTTGTCTTTATGCAGCAAATAGCGTCATGTAGATCTCTCGTTGCTTAGTCTGGCCACCTGTAATAGCACTTCCCGATAATAAGTTATTTTTTTCTTTCATTGCTCCCTCTTGATTTAAAGAAGGTGTGTTTTAAATTGATATCCTTCCATCCCTGCCTCTGAGTGTTTATTCCAAAATTAGTTTACATTTGCCTTATTGTAGTTGTCATTCCCACTGCATGGTTTTGAATGACTTTAATCTTTCAGGCTGATACCTGGATTAATCCTGTCACTTGGATTAGCCATGTCAAAGCATGTTCTTGACTCATCTATAATATTATTTTTTCTCATCCTAAAAACATGGCCCCTTGACAGCAGGCCTCATCTACAAGTATATTTAAAAATGGTTAGGACATCAAATATTTATTCCTTTCAAAAAATTTAATATGTTCTCCTGGGGCCTGATTTCAGAATATTTTAATGCTTATAAATTTCTTCAGTGGCACAGTAGTAGTTTGTTTCCTAGGAAACAAATGCACTTGTACTGCACTGCACACGTCCTTAATCACTAAATTCTATAATTTCTTTGTGAATGGATAACTTCTAAAGATTGTTTGTTTTTATAAGAGTTACCAGCTACAATATCACTGCAGGTAAATTTCCAAATATGTTATCACTGAAAGATTATTTCAATTTACCCTAAAATGTTAGAGGGAGGCTTTATGAAGTAATCTAAAGATGAAAATGTGTATTATTTTATGACTGAGTTACATGCATAAATATGAAGTGAATTTGAGCTATGTATGTACTTGCCTCTGTTGTCAGTCCTAGTATCACTCTCTTTTTCACAGAAAATATATAGGCTAGTTATTCCCCATTCAGGAAAGTAGATTGATTTTAGACATCTTTCTTTCTTAACCAAATATTAACTGAAATCTAATAGGAGCCCACAGAAGGGACAATGCATTTTTAAAGTGACATTTTAGCATTCAAGTCATTCATATTCTTCAATGCGAATATAATTTTTATCTAAATGATTTCGGAGGAAAATGGATTCATTTGACTACAGTGCTTCTAAGACCAGTGGGAAGCTCATCATCTTAATATTGAATCTGTAAATCCTTTCCACTAGGGATGATTAACAGCTTTGTCAAGTGTTTATTTTACTTTAAGTAGAATATGTAATTTCCTGGTATAACGCAGACAGATTTCAGTTGATTCCTCCCATCACATGTCACGCTCATCCTATGGGCTCACATGATCTAGCTTACTTCTATTAGACTTCTAATTTGCATGGTAAGATGATCACCTGACAAGTTTTTATAGTTTAATGAGCATACATCAGTCTGTTAAAATGATTCATTTATACTTGATTTTTTTAAAAAAGTTTTCAGCAGTCCTGATAAGAAGCAATAACAGTGAATTACTTCCAGATGGCACTTTTGCTGTACTACACGTGTGGTCTGAGCTATCCCGGGATAAAACCTCTATTGGTACAGTGTTGACCTAGTCATATCAGTTTTTTTTTTTTTTTTTTTTTTTTTTTTGGTTAAAGCATTGGTGAACTCTACTTAGGACAGTTCAGCCATAGGTACATAATTAGGTAGCTGAGCAGGGTCACTTACATAGTCAGTTTACACACAAATTTCCCTGTTAACTAGCACACAAAAGTAAAAGTGGGACATAGGTCCATTATCAAAATGTGGTTTAGGTGACTCCCTTGGTGTGTCAAATCACTTATGGATCCATAATCAGATGGAGTTGGCAATAAGAAGTTACTGCAAAACCTCTAGTGGCCTTTCTGTTTTCCTAAGAAAACGTGAAATTAGCCACATCTCTTGTCTTTTAAAAAAGTTAAGTCAAGAATCTAGAGAGTCACTGTTTTTAACAATAATGTATTCTTTTTTGGGTTACTTATAATTTTTTAATAAAACTTTAAGTGAATTCCAACCAATAGAAATCTTCCTTAAATAATAAGATTTAAAGAGAAATTTTCTATACTATTTTCTGAGGAGGAAGCCAATAATCCAGGAAAACAAACTGATTCAGGAATTTGTTTATAAAGCAGCTTCTCACATACATCCTGAAGTTACAGCATTAATAGCCTAATATTTTCCATCTAGCTTTGAAAAATTAAAATTCATGTTCAAGTTGACGACCCTGAGGTACAGTAAAAATCAATAATTTACACAAAAATGTTAAATTCAGTATATTAAGATAGAAAAAAATGACAAACATATTTTAGAAACATTTTTACACTTTAAAATCTAATCTTATCATCACCCTAATTTGATAAGAAACTCAGTTAATTGAAGTACAACTCAGACACTAAGAAGGGTGTTTACTGGGACTTTACTTCATTTCTTAAACTTCAGACAGAAGAACATAATAAATATATGCTTAAACTGTACTCTATGTAAAAATGAGAGAAAATAGAAGCTAAAAACATAATCAAGGAGCTTAATTTGTTCACATCAAACAATCATATTAGGAAAGGGAAACTTGCAAAGTTTTATGCATATGTCCAATCATCACCTGGTTTCAAAATCTAGTTTATTATTCAAATCTATGTACCAGATTGCCCCAATATTTGGAAGTAGCAAATATTTACTAAATCATAATTTTCAGAATGCCATTTAATTAGTGATAAATCATGTTGAATTCTTTTTATTTTTATTTTTATTTTTTAAGTCAGAGTTTCTCTCTTGTTGCCCAGGCTGGAGTGCAATGGCGTGATCTCGGCTCACCGCAACCTCTGCCTCCTGGTTTCAAGAGATTCTCCTGCCTCAGACTCCCAAGTAGCTGGGATTACAGGCATGAGCCACCACGCCCAGCTAATTTTTTATTTTTAGTAGAGTTTCTGCCTGTTGGTCAGGCTGGTCTTGAACTCCCGACCTCAGGTGATTTACCCGTCTCAGCCTCCCAAAGTGCTGGGATTACAGACGTGAGCCACTGCGACCACCCTGAATTTTCTCCTTTTATGAATAAATTAAATGAACATGAATGTCTTAATAATCCAAGTACCATGAATCTATTCCACTTTTGAAAGAGTATCAACTATTTGCAGAGAGTCCTATGTGTTATTTCTTTTTAATATCTTGGTCAAAGTCTTAAATAAAAATTGCAAATTAGAAAATCCTTTGAGAGTGGAGTTCAGCCAGGGAACTGTTTCAAGGTAAGTTTTATATTAGTTTCACTCATTTTAATGAGCCTTTGTTAGAAACCAAGCAAGCAAATGCTCTAGACTGAGGAGTTACATGCAAGCCATCTTTTAAGAAAACCCATCATAAATCAGAACCTGTATCTGCTTATATTATCAGGTTGACACAACGAAAGCATAGACTGGTGGCTAAATGAGATAGCTTTTATTAAGAAAGAAAATGAGACTTCAAATTTGAATATCAACTTAAACATGAGGTTTGAAATAGGCTAGAGACACCTCCAATCAACAATGCATTTCTATTTCTATTAAAAAAAAATTGGCACTGCTCTCTAATACATAATATAAAAATGGATAGATGAAATTTTATTTTAAATATATGTACACAAGTTGATGTGAGAGCACACACATACAGGAAAATATTTTTCTGTATATTTTCAGAAATGTACTGTATTTTCTGTATATGTATATACAGGAAAATATTTTCTGTGGAAAAATATTATATTAATCAGTAAGGATTAGATGAGTCATTTTAATTCTTAGGAGGCTTGAAAGTAAAAAAAAAAAAAAGTCTTGGATTCAAGGGACTGATTTTTTCTCAGTACTAGCTAACCTTGGGCTGTCCGCTTATAACTACAAATTGTCCTTAGCTTGAAAAGAGCCTTTTAATATTTAAAATTATTGGTCTATGGTATCCATGTAATTTTTTCAGCCATAGGGCTTCATTTCCTTTGATGTGTATCAAGGTTCCAACTGATATTATTACTACTCTTGCTGCCTTTTAGCCCTGAGAAAGGTTTCTGTCTCTTTAAAACTGGTACCAGTGATTGCTCTTCAGTTCTGAAAGGAAATTTTATCCACTTTTGTAGGAGTGAGGCTAAGGCATACATGGGACTCTCCTCAATGACTGATTCTACCTTCTACATTTAAATTTGATTATGATTTCATCACCTTCAGTTTTGTTTTTTTTTTTTTTTTTTTCTCTCTCCAGGATTCAAAGTATCTCAGCAACAAGTGTCTCTATTAAACAAAATTATATTAAGTTCAGAAGGAACCTGGCAGTTTCAAGATCTCCTATGTGGTTATACAATACATTTATATATATTCATGGTGAAGTGGCAGAAAACACTTTCAAGGGAGGGGAATACTTTATTCCCTATTACTCACATATTTGTCTTCCAAAAACAAACAAAACTCGTAACTCTCAAGCTTAACCAGAAAAAAAAAAAAAAAAAAAAAACACAATATATGCAAAAATGTAGTAATCTGATAAAGTCACAAATACTCAAATTCAACTGGGTTTCAAGTGCAATAATAAAATCTGTTAGATTTTAGCTGGGTGTAGTGGCTAATGCCTATAATTCCAGCATTTTGGGAGGCCGAGGCAAGAAGACTGCTTGAGCCCAGGAATTAAAGACCATCCCGGACAACATAATGAGACTTGTCTCAACAATTTTCTTAAAAAAATAAAATAGCCAGGTGTGGTGGGATGTGTCTGCAGTCCAGGCTACTTTGGAACCTAAAGTAAGGGATTTGCTTGAGCCTGGGATATTGAGGCTGTAGTGAGCTGTGATGCACCCGCCACTGCATTCCAGCCTGGGGAACAAAAGGAGACCCCATCTCAAATAATAATAATAATAGATTAGATTTAAACATTTAGAGTTATTTTTTAAGATAAAGATTCCAAAAGATTTTGATATATAAGATTAAAGCAGCTATTGTTACCTTTATTTCATATAAATTATGAAATTTTTTTTAGTTTCCACTTGATGAAATTGCATTAACATAAAAATATTTTCTATCCCATATATAGTTGACATAGTCTTTAAAAGTCATTTATTCTTGATTGTTTCCTGGAAGTTGTTAAGAGTGTAACAATATATATTTTATAAAGCACTTTTATGTAGGCACTTTCCAATACACTTAACATTTATCATATTTTTTAAATGAAATACACTAACCACCTAAAAGGAAAAATCAATATAGTAAAAAGCAATGTTTAAGTGATTTTAAAACAGATTTTAGATAAAATATTAAAAATAGAAAAAGATTTATTAATGGATTCCAGAAGATAGAACCATATAACAAAAGCACTTTTATTTCTCATGATCACCAGCTGAACTTTGACAACTCTAGTAATATTATGTCCCAAGAATGAAGAATCAGTAGTAATTACTTTCATGAAATACAAAGAAACAAAGCCTTCAATCTTATAATCCAAATAAAACCCCGAAGAACTAGAAGATGCCTTGAAGTCAATCCTTCAGCTGACGAGAAATCAATGGATGGATAAGATTGCTGTGATAACTCTGGTGTGACTTTATTTTGAGTTAGAAAAGGCCTGGAACATTTTGCACCATCGAATGAGATGATTGTTGGCAGAATAAACAGTGAAGATTTACAATAATTAGTGTTTTGGGGGGACAAAATACATAAGTCATTCTGCATATCAAGTAATAATATAATTTGGCTAACATCATAGTTTCTATACTACTGCCTTTCTAAAAATGGATATAAAGAATAAGGGAGACATTGTAAATAAGATATATAGACAAAAACTATTTTTTCTTTTATACCTATTAAATTTTCACAAATAGGCATAATGCATCTGCACATGTAATGAAAATATCCCTATAATAAAAACTTCTAATGCTATTTTAGTAATTTGCCATCATTTAGTATCAATCTCATCATTAATCTTGGCCTATAAATCGGACAATAAATTTTCATTGTCAGCCACTCTTTTAAGAAAATAAACCTTAAATATTATTTGTTTGCATTTCACTTGGAAAGTTACTATTTGTGGCTTGCTAGTAAATATTTAGCAACTGAGGTGATGGGGTTTTCTAAATATACGATCATGTCATCTGCAAACAGGGACAATTTGACTTCTTTTCCTATTTGAATATCCTTCATTTCCTTCTCTTGCCTGATTGTCCTGGCCAGAACTTCCAACACTATGTTGAATAGGAGTGGTGAGAGACGGCATTGTTGTGCCAGTTTTCAAAGGGGATGCTTCCAGTTTTTGCCCATTCCGTATGATATTGGCTGTGGGTTTGTCATAAATAGCTCTTATTATTTTGAGATACATTCCATCAATACCTAGTTTATTGAGAGTTTTTAGCACGAAGGGCTGTTGAATTTTGTTGAAGGCCTTTTCTGCATCTACTGAGATAATCATATGGTTTTATCATTGGTTTTGTTTATGTGATGGATTATGTTTATTGATTTGTGTATGTTGAACTAGCCTTGCATCCCAGGGATGAAGCTGACCTGATTGATGTGGATAAGCTTTTTGATGTGCTGCTGGATTCGGTTTTCCGGTATTTTATTGAGGATTTTTGCATCGATGTTCATCAGAGATATTGGTCTAAAATTCTTTTTTTTTTGTTGTGTCTCTGCCAGGCTTTGGTATCAGGATGATGTCAGCCTCATAAAATGAGTTAGAGAGGATTCTCTCTTTTTCTATTGATTGGAATAATTTCAGAAGTAATGATATGAACTCCTCTTTGTACCTCTGGTAGAATTTGGCTATGAATCCATCTGGTCCTGGACTTTTTTTGTTTGGCAGGCTATTAATTATTGCCTCAATTTCAGAGCCTGTTATTGGTCTATTCAGAGATTCAGCTTCTTCCTGGTTTAATCTTGGGAGGGTGTATGTGTCCAGGAATTTATCCATCTCTTCTAGATTTTCTAGTTTATTTGCATAGAGGTGTTTACAGTATTCTCTGATGGTAGTTTGTATTTCTGTGGGATTGGTGATGATATCCCCTTTATCATTTTTATTGCATCTATTTGATTTTTCTCTCTTTTCTTCTTTATTAGTCTTGCTAGTGGTCTATCAATTTTGTTGGTATTTTCAAAAAAACAGCTCCTGGATTCATTGGTTTTTTTGAAGTTATTTTTGTGTCTCTATCTCTTTCAGCTCTGCTCTGATCTTAGCTATTTCTTGCCTTCTGCTAGCTTTTGAATTTGTTTTCTCTTACTTCTCTATTTCTTTTAATTGTGATGTTAAGGTGTTGATTTTGGTTCTTTTCTGCTTTCTCTTGTGGGCATTTAGTGCTATAAATTTCCCTCTACACACTGCTTTAAATGTGTCCCATAGATTCTGGAACTTTGTGTCTTTGTTCTCATTGGCTTCAAAGAACATCTTTATTTCTCCCTTCATTACATTATTTACCCAATAGTCATTCAGGAGCAAGTTGTTTGGTTTCCATGTAGTTGTGCATTTTTGAGTGAGTTTCTTAATCCTGAGTTCTGATAAGCAACTTCAGCAAAGTCTCAAGATACAAAATCAATGTGCAAAAATCACAAGCATTCCTATACACTAATAACAGACAAACAGAGAGCCAAATCATGAGTGAGCTCCCATTCCCAATTGCTACAAAGAGAATAAAATATCTAGGAATCCAACTTACGAGGGATGTGAAGGACCTCTTCAAGGAGAACTACAAACGACTGCTCAACGAGATAAAAGAGGACACAAAAAAATGGAAGAACATTCCATGCTCATGGATAAGAAGAATCAATATCATGAAAATGGCCATACTGCTGAAGTTAATTTACAGATTCAATGTCACTCCCATCAAGCTACCAATGATTTTCTTCACAAAATTGGAAGAAACTACTTTAAAGTTAATATAGGACCAAAAAAGAGCCCGCATTGCCAAGACAATCTTAAGAAAAAAGAACAAAGCTGGAGGCATGATACTACCTGACTTCAAACTATACTACAAGGCTACAGTAACCAAAACAGCATAGTACTGGTACCAAAACAGATATATAGACCAATGGAACAGAACAGAGGCCTCAGAAATAGCACTACACATCTACAACCATCTGATCTTTAACAAACTGACAAAAACAAGAAATGGGGAGAGGATTCCCTATTTAATAAATAGTGCTGGGAAAACTGGCTAGCCATATGTAGAAAGCTGAAACTGGATCTCTTCCTTACACCTTATACAAAAAGTAATTCAAGATGGATTAAAGACTTAAATATTTGACCTAAAACCATAAAAACCCTAGAACACCCTTCAGGACACAGGCATGGGTAAGGACTTCATGACTAAAACACCAAAAACAATGGCAACAAAAGCCAAAAATGACAAATGGGATCGAATTAAACTAAATAGCTCCTGCATGGCAAAAGAAACTACCATCAGAGTGAACAGGCAACCTACAGAATGGGAAAAAATTTTTACAATCTACCCATCTGACAAAGGGCTTATATCCAGACACTGCAAAGAACTCAAACAAATTTACAAAAAAAAAAAAAAAAAAATATCCCATCAAAAAGTGGGCAAAGGATATGAACACACACTTCTCAAAAGAAAATATCTATACAGCCCACAGACACATGAAAAAATGCTCATCACTGGTCATCAGATAAATGCAGATCAAAACCACAATGAGATAGCATCTCACACCAGTTAGAATGGCAATCATTAAAACGTCAGGAAATAACAGATGCTGGAGAGGACGTGGAGAAATAGGAACACTTTTACACTGTTGGTGGGAGTGTAAATTAGTTCAACGATTGTGGAAGACAGTGTGGCGATACCCAAAGGATTTAGAACTAGAAATACCATTTGACCCAGTGATCTCATTACTGGGTATATACCCAAAGGATTATAAATCATGCTACTACAAAGACACAAGCACACATATGTTTATTGCAGCACTATTCACAATAGCAAAGACTTGGAACCATCCCAAATGTCCATCAGTTATAGACTGGATAAAGAAAATGTGGCATATATACACCATGGAATATTATGCAGCCATAAAAAAGGATGTGTTCATGTCCTTTGCAGGGACATGGATGAAGCTGGAAACCATCATTCTCAGTAAACTATTACAAGGACAGAAAACCAAACACTGCATGTTGTCACTCATAGTTGGGAATTGAACAATGAGGTCACTTGGACACAGGGCGGGAACATCACTGGGGCCTGTTGGGGAGTGGGGGACTGGGATAGCATTAGGAGAAATTCCTAATGCAAATGACGAGTTGATTGGTGCAGCAAACCAACATGGCACATGTACACCTTTGTATCAAACCTGCACATTGTGCACGTGTACCCTAGAACTTAAAGTATAATTTTAAAAAATATATGTTTAGCAACTGACTTTCATGGGGAAAGGAAGAGCTTTGATGTGTGGCTTGACAATTTTTATGGTGTAAACGCTCCTGCTACAGCTTACTTCAAAATTACCAATGTTTGAAGAGATGTCTTGCAAAATTCCTGAAAATATGCAAATGCAACCTTGAACCAGTATAAGCAAGTTCCTCATACCACTAAATAATTTCTATATATTCAAACAAAATAAATATTTTTTTAATTTTGTTTAACATATAATTTATTATGGATTCTTTCTGTGTTTTTATGCTATTGCAATATGCACATTTGAGTTTATGGCAGCTCTGAATTTTATCTTTGTTTTCTATTTAATTTTAATCCAAATTCCACCAACACAATCATTAAATACATCTTCACAATATCTTCACAGAAGATAATCCCAAACCCCAACTGCGTTAGGATATGCTATTGTTTTAATTTTCATCTTTCTTACCTATTCCTTACCCTTGCACACCAGAACTTACGCTACTCAAACAGTATGTGGCTATCATAATCCTTGTCTTAGTTCCTGCTTTTTAGAAAACTTGAGCTAGAGTCATCTGATTATAAAATACATTAACTTTACAAATATTTTAATAGAAATATGAGCACTTATTGTAAAGAATAAAATTATTAATAATATTCTGAATTCATAACACCATATTGTAACTTTTAGATCAAAGACATTGGGGCAAATAACATGAGGGTAAATAAAAGTTTCTTGCTTCCACTCTTTTATTTTTTATAACACTTTTATAATGGCTTTTTGCAGCATAATTTTCATATCATAAAATCTGCCATTTAAAAATGTATAACTCAGTGGTTTTTAGTATATTCACAGAGTTATGCAGTCATCCATTGCCATTATCAAAGTTTAGAATATTTTCATCACCCCACAAAGGAGTCCCATACTCACTGGCAGCCACCCCCACTCTATCGTCCCTCCAATCCCTGGCAATTGCTAATCTGCTTTCTCTCCCTATGGAATTCCCTATTCTGGAAATTTTATATCAATGCATTCATATAATATACATTCTTCTGTGACTGACCTCTTTCTCTTAGTATAGTATTTTTAAATTTCATTTATTCTGTATGATGTATTAGTACTTCATTTATTTTTATTGCCAAATAATATTTCTTATATGAATATACATTTTTGTTTATCCATTTATCAGCTGATGAACTTTTTTTCCCACTTTTTGGCTACAATGCAAGATGAACATTTGTGTACAATTTTTTTTGCAGAGATTCATGGTTTTATTTCTCTTGGGAATATACCTAGAAGTATAATTGCTGTGACATATGGTTTATGTTTAACACTTTGAGGTATTGAAACACTGTTTTCTGAAGTGACTGCACCGTTTTACAATCTCAACAGTAATGAATGAGGATTTCAAAATCTCTGCACTCTCATCAGCATTTGTTGTTCACTATCTTTTTTATTTTAACCATTCTAGTGAGCATAAAGCAACAGTTCATTTTGCTTTTGTTTTGCATTTCCTAATGGCTCATGATGTTAAGTATATATTCGTGTGTTTACTGACCACTCATATATCTTCTTAGGAGAAACAGCAATTAAAAATTGCCCATTGATAAATCAGTTGAGTTTTATTGTTGAGTTGTACAAATTTCTTTTGTAGTCTGTATAAAATGTTATCAGATGTATGATTTGCAAATCTTTTATCAGTTGTCTTTTTCTTTGCTTGATGCTTTCCTTTGAAGAAGAAATAATTAAATTTTGTTCAAATTAATTTACTTGTTTTTTTCTTTTGTCACGCATGCTTTTGATATCATCTCTAAGAAACCATTGAAAACCCAAGGCTATAAAAGTTCAATTATGTCTCCTAAGATCTTCATAGTTTTAGCTATTATATTAGATCTATGATGCAGTTGGAGTTACATTTTGTATATGGTGTGAGGTAGTGCTTCAGCTGTCTTCTTTTGCCTATGAATTCACATGGATATCCGATTCCAGCACCATTTATTAAAAGGACTATTCTTTCACCATTGAATGGCCTCAGCCTCATTGTCAAGAGTAAATTGATGATAAATATGAAAATTTATTTCTGAGACTTGTGGTTTTATGTTGTTGATGTATACGTGTATTTTTATGAAGTATTACCTTATATTGGTTACTATAGCTTTTTAGTAAGACTTGAAATATGGAAGTGTAACCCTTAGTAAATCTTGAAATCTAAAAATGTCTTTTCATTTATTTAGATACTCTTTATCTCACAAACATCTCATAGTTTTCAAAGTATAAGTTTTGCATTTCTTCTTCCTCTTCTTCTTCTTCTTCTTCTTCTTCTTCTTCTTCTTCTTCTTCTTCTTCTTCTTCTTCTTCTTCTTCTTCTTCTTCTGAGATGAGATGGAGTCTCACTCTGTTTCCTAAGCTTGAGAGCAGTGACACAATCTCGGCTTACCACAGCCTCCTCCTCCTAGGTTCAAGTGATTCTCCTGCCTCAGCCCCCTGAATACCTGGGACTACAGGTGTGCACCTCCATGCCTGGCTAATTTTTGTATTTTTAGTAGAGACTGGGTTTCACTATGTTGGCCAGGCAGGTCTCAAATTCCTGACCTTGTGATCTTCCCGCCTAAGACTCCCAAAGTGCTGGGATTACAGGTGTGAACCATTGTGCCCAGCCTTGCATTTCTTTAAATAAATTTATTCCTAAGCATTTTGTTTTCATGTTATTATAAATTAAATTGTTTCCTTTATTTTATTTTTGTGTGCTTATTGTTAATGTATAAAAATACAATTAAATTACTTCTTTAATTTTATTTTTGTATGCTTACTGTTAACACATAAAAATATAATTTTGTATTTTGATCTTATATACTGCAAGTGTGTTGAATCCATTTACAAGTTCTCCTACTTCTTTTTGTGAATTCCTTAGATTTTTCTCTATATAACATTACAGGCAGGGTGCGCTGACTCACTCCTGTAATCTCAGCACTTTGGGAGGCCGAGGCGGGCGGATCACTAGGTCAAGAGATCGAGATCTTCCTGGCCAACATGGTGAAACGCCATCTCTATTAAAATACAAAAAAATTTAGCTGGGCATGGTGGCACACACCTGTAGTCCCAGCTACTAGGGAAGTTGAGGCAGGAGAATCGCTTGAACCAAGGAGGTGGAGGTTGCAGTGAGCCGAGGCTGCGTCAGGGCACTCCAGCCTGGTGACACAGCAAGACTCCGTCTCGAAAGAAAGAAAGAAAGAGAGAGAGAGAGAGAGAGAGAGAGAGAGAGA
>NC_045444.1:31117979-31171784 GCF_002776525.5 Piliocolobus tephrosceles | reverse complement strand
AGAAAAGA
Source organism: Piliocolobus tephrosceles (assembly GCF_002776525.5). Classification (NCBI taxonomy): domain Eukaryota; kingdom Metazoa; phylum Chordata; class Mammalia; order Primates; family Cercopithecidae; genus Piliocolobus; species Piliocolobus tephrosceles. The sequence continues at coordinate 31,171,776 of NC_045444.1, read as the reverse complement.
TTACACACAACCTGCACGTAGAAATAGAGTTACTTCTTCCTTTCTAGTCTGGATGCCTATTATTCTCTTTTCTTGCCTCATTGCTGTGGCCAGAATTGTCAATACAATGTTGAATAAAAGTGGCAAGTATTAAGTTTTTCAGTATCAAGCTACGGGATTTTTGTAGATGTCTTTTATCAGGTTGAAAAAAATACTTTCTATTTCTAGTCTGTTGATCTTTTTTAAATCAGAAAAAGTTTTGGGTCTTTTAAAATAATTTTTCTGTATCCATTGATATGATTATTTGAGTTTTTTTCTTTTTTATTATTATTATTATACTTTAAGTTCTAGGGTACAGGTGCATAACGTGCAGGTTTGTTACATATGTATACTTGTGCCATGTTGGTGTGCTGCACCCATCAACTCGTCAGCACCCAAAAACTCGCAATTTACATCAGGTATAACTCCCAACGCAATCCCTCCCCTCTCCCCCCTCCCCATGATAGGCCCTGGTGTGTGATGTTCCCCTTCCCGAGTCCAAGTGATCTCATTGTTCAGTTCCCACCTATGAGTGAGAACATGCAGTGTTTGGTTTTCTGTTCTTGCGATAGTGTGCTGAGAATGATGGTTACCAGCTGCATCCATGTCCCTACAAAGGACACAAACTCATCCTTTTTTATGGCCACATAGTATTCCATGGTGTATATGTGCCACATTTTCTTAATCCAGTCTGTCACTGATGGACATTTGGGTTGATTCCAAGTCTTTGCTATTGTGAATAGTGCCGCAATAAACATACGTGTGCATGTGTCTTTATAGCAGCATGATTTATAATCCTTTGGGTATATACCCAGTAATGGGATGGCTGGGTCATATGGTACTTCTAGTTCTAGATCCTTGAGGAATCGCCATACTGTTTTCCATAATGGTTGAACTAGTTTACAATCCCACCAACAGTGTAAAAGTGTCCCTATTTTTCTACATCCTCTCCAGCACCTGTTGTTTCCTGACTTTTTAATGATTGCCATTCTAACTGGTGTGAGATGGTATCTCATTGTGGTTTTGATTTGCATTTCTCTGATGGCCATTGATGATGAACACTTTTTCATGTGTCTGTTGGCTGTATGAATGTCTTCTTTTGAGAAATATCTGTTCATATGCTTTTCCCAATTCTTGATGGGTTTTTTTTTTTTTTTTTTCTTGTAAATTTGTTTGAGTTCTTTGTAGGTTCTGGATATTAGCCCTTTGTCAGATGAGTAGATTGCAAAAATGTTCTCCCATTCTGTAGGTTGCCTGTTCACTCTGATGGTAGTTTCTTTGGCTGTGCAGAAGCTCTTTAGTTTAATTAGATCCCATTTGTCAATTTTGGCTTTTGTTGCTGTTGCTTTTGGTGTTTTAGACATGAAGTCCTTGCCCATGCCTATGTCGTGAATGATATTACCTAGGTTTTCTTCCAGGGTTTTTATGGTATTAGGTCTAACATTTAAGTCTCTAATCCATCTTGAATTAATTTTCGTATGAGGAATAAGGAAAGGATCCAGTTTCAGCTTTCAACTTATGGCTAGCCAATTTTCCCAGCACCATTTATTAAACAGGGAATCCTTTCCCCATTTCTTGATTCTCTCAGGTTTGTCAACGATCAGATAGCTGTATATGTGTGGTATTATCTCTGAGGACTTTGTTCTATTCCATTGGTCTATATCTCTGTTTTGGTACCAGTACCATGCTGTTTTGGTTACTGTAGCCTTGTAGTATAGTTTGAAGTCAGGTAGCATTGTGCCTCCAGCTTTGTTATTTTGACTTAGGATTGTCTTGGCAATGCGGGCTCTTTTTTGGTTCCATATGAACTTTAAAGCAGTTTTTTCCAATTCTTGTGAAGAAACTCATTGGTAGCTTGATGGGGATGGCATTGAATCTATAAATAACCTTGGGCAGTATGGCCATTTTCACGATATTGATTCTTCCTATCCATGAGCATGGTATGCTCTTCCATTTGTTTGTGTCCTCTTTTATTTCACTGAGCAGTGACTTGTAGTTCTCCTTGAAGAGGTCCTTTATATCTCTTATAAGTTGGATTCCTAGGTATTTTATTCTCTTTGAAGCAATTGTGAATGGAAGTTCATTCATGATTTGGCTTTCTGGTTGTCTGTTACTGGTGTATAAAAATGCTTGTGATTTTTGCACATTAATTTTGTATCCTGAGACTTTGCTGAAGTTGCTTATCAGCTTAAGGAGATTTTGGGCTGAGACGATGCGGTTTTCTAAATATACAATCATGTCATCTGCAAACAGGGACAATTTGACTTCTTCTTTTCCTCACTGAATACCCTTTATTTCTTTCTCTTGCCTGATTGCCCTAGCCAGAACTTCCAACACTATGTTGAATAGGAGTGGTGAGAGAGGGCATCCCTGTCTTGTGCCAGTTTTCAAAGGGAATTTTTCCAGTTTTTGACCATTCAGTATGATATTGGCTGCGGGTTTGTCATAAATAGCTCTTATTATTTTGAGATATGTTCCATCAATACCGAATTTATTAAGGGTTTTTAGCATGAAGGGCTGTTGAATTTTGTCAAAGGCCTTTTCTGCATCTGTTGAGATAATCATGTGGTTTTTGTCTTTGGTTGTCTTTATATGCTGGATTACGTTTATTGATTTCCGAATGTTGAACCAGCCTTGCATCCCAGGGATGAAGCCCACTTGATCATGGTGGATAAGCTTTTTGATGTGCTGCTGGATCCAGTTTGCCAGTATTTTATTGAGGATTTTAGCATCGATGTTCATCAGGGATATTGGTCTAAAATTCTCTTTTTTTGTTGTGTCTCTGCCAGGCTTTGGTATCAGGATGATGTTGGCCTCATAAAATGAGTTAGGGAGGATTCTCTCTTTTTCTATTGATTGGAATAGTTTCAGAAGGAATGGTACCAGCTCCTCCTTGTACCTCTGATAGAAATCAGCTGTGAATCCATCTGGTCCTGGACTTTTTTTGGTTGGTAGGCTATTAATTATTGCCTCAATTTCAGAGCCTGCTATTGGTCTATTCAGGGATTCAGATTCTTCCTGGTTTAGTCTTGGGAGAGTATATGTGTCCAGGAAATTATCCATTTCTTGTAGATTTTCTAGTTGATTTGGGTAGAGGTGTTTATAGTATTCTCTGATGGTAGTTTGTATTTCTGTGGGGTCAGTGGCAATATCCCCTTTATCATTTTTTGTTGCATCTATTTGATTCTTCTCTCTTTTCTTCTTTATTAGTCTTGCTAGCGGTCTATCAATTTTGTTGATCTTTTCAAAAAAACAACTCCTGGATTCATTGATTTTTTGGAGGGTTTTTTGTGTCTCTATCTCCTTCAGTTCTGCTCTGATCTTAGTTATTTCTTGCCTTCTGCTAGCTTTTGAATGTCTTTGCTCTTGCTTCTCTAGTTCTTTTAATTGTGATGTTAGAGTGTCCATTTTAGATCTTTCCAGCTTTCCCTTGTGGGCATTTAGTGCTATAAATTTCCCTCTACACACCACTTTAAATGTGTCCCAGAGATTCTGGTATGTTGTATCTTTGTTCTCATTGGTTTCAAAGAACATCTTTATTTCTGTCTTCATTTCGTTATGTACCCAGTAGTCATTCAGGAGCAGGTTATTCAGTTTCCATGTAGTTGAGCAGTTTTGATTGAGTTTCTTAGTCCTGAGTTCTAGTTTGATTGCACTGTGGTCTGAGAGACAGTTTGTTATAATTTCTGTTCTTGTATATTTGCTGAGGAGTGCTTTACTTCCAATTATGTGGTCAATTTTGGAATAAGTGTGATGTGGTGCTGAGAAGAATGTATATTCTGTTGATTTGGAGTGGAGAGTTCTGTAGATGTCTGTTAGGTCTGCTTGCTGCAGAGATGAGTTCGATTCTTGGATATCCTTGTTAACTTTCTGTCTTGTTGATCTGTCTAATGTTGACAGTGGGATGTTGAAGTCTCCCATTATTATTGTATGGGAGTCTAAGTCTCTTTGTAAGTCTCTAAGGACTTGCTTTATGAATCTGGGTGCTCCTGTATTGGGTGCATATATATTTAGGATAGTTAGCTCTTCCTGTTGAATTGATCCGTTTACCATTATGTAATGTCCTTCTTTGTCTCTTTTGATCTTTGATGGTTTAAAGTCTGTTTTATCAGAGACTAGTATTGCAACCCCTGCTTTTTTTTTGTTCTCCATTTGCTTGGTAGCTCTTTCTCCATCCCTTTATTTTGAGCCTATGTATGTCTCTGCATGTGAGATGGGTTTCCCGAATACAGCAAACTGATGGGTCCTGACTCTTTATCCAGTTTGCCAGTCTGTATCTTTTAATTGGAGCATTTAGTCCAATTAACTGGTTATTTTGCTCGTTAGTTGATTCAGTTTCTTCCTAGCCTCCCTGGTCTTTACATTTTGGCATGTTTTTGCAATGGCTGGTACCAGTTGTTCCTTTCCATGTTTAGTGCTTCCTTCAGGGTCTCTGGTAAGGCAGGTCTGGTGGTGACAAAATCTCTAAGCATTTGCTTATCTGTAAAGGATTTTATTTCTCCTTCACTTATGAAACTTAGTTTGGCTGGATATGAAATTCTGGGTTTAAAATTCTTTTCTTTAAGAATGTTGAATATTGGCCCCCACTCTCTTCTGGCTTGCAGAGTTTCTGCCGAGAGATCTGCTGTTAGTCTGATGGGCTTCCCTTTGTTGGTAACCCAACCTTTCTCTCTGGCTGCCCTTAAGATTTTTTCCTTCATTTTAACTTTAGTGAATCTGGCAATTATGTGTCTTGGAGTTGCTCTTCTCGAGGAGTATCTTAGTGGCATTCTCTGTATTTCCTGAATTTGAATGTTGGCCTGCCCTACTAGGTTGGGGAAGTTCTCCTGGATGATATCCTGAAGAGTGTTTTCCAACTTGGTTCCTTTTTCCCCCTCACTTTCATGCACCCCAATCAGAAATAGATTTGGTCTTTTTACATAATCCCATACTTCTTGCAGACTTTGTTCATTTCTTTTTCTTCTCTTTTCTTTAGATTTCTCTTCTCACTTCATTTCATTCATTTGATCCTCAATCACTGATACTCTTTCTTCCAGTTGATCGAGTCGGTTACTGAAGCTTGTGCATTTGTCACGTATTTCTCATCTCATGGTTTTCAATGAAGGTCGCTTCGTTTATGGCCTTCTCTGCATTAATTATTGTAGTTATCAATTCTTCCACTCTTTTTTCAAGATTTTTAGTTTCTTTGCACTGGGTACGTAATTCCTCCTTTAGCTCTGAGAAGTTTGAGGGACTGAAGCCTTCTTTTCTCATCTCGTCAAAGTCATTCTCTGTCCAGCTTTGATCCATTGCTGGCGATGAGCTGCGTTCCTTTGCATGGGGAGATGCGCTCTTATTTTTTGAATTTCCAGCTTTTCTGCCCTGCTTTTTCCCCATCTTTGTGGTTTTATCTGCCTCTGGTCTTTGATGATGGTGATGTACTGATGGCGTTTTGGTGTGGGTGTCCTTCCTGTTTGTTAGTTTTCCTTCTAACATTCCGGACCCTCAGCTGTAGGTCTGTTGGAGATTGCTTGAGGTCCACTCCAGACCCTCTTTGCCTGGGTATCAGTAGCAGAGGCTGCAGAAGACAGAATATTGCTGAACAGCGAGTGTACCTGTCTGATTCTTGCTTTGGAAACTTCCTCTCAGGGGTGTACTCCACCATGTGAGGTATGGGGTGTCGGTCTGCCCCTATTGGGGGATGTCTCCCAGTTAGGCTACTCAGGGGTCAGGGACCCACTTGAGCAGGCAGCCTGTCCATTCTTAGATCTCAACCTCCGTGTTGGGAGATCCACTGCTCTCTTCAAAGCTGTCAGACAGAGTCGTTTGTGTCTGCAGAGGTTTCTGCTGCTTTGTTGTTGTTGTTGTTGTTGATTAGCTGTGCCCTGTCCCCAGAGGTGGAGTCTACAGAGACAGGCAGGGCTCCTTGAGCTGCTGTGAGGTCCACCCAGTTGGAGCTTCCCAGCGGCTTTGTTTATCTACTTAAGCCTCAGCAATGGCGGGCGCCCCACCTCCAGCCTGGCTGCTGCTTTGCAGTTAGATCGCAGACTGCTGTGCTAGCAATGAGGGAGGCTCCATGGGCGGGCGTGGGACCCTCCCGGCCAGGTGTGGGATATAATCTCCTGGTGTGCCCGTTTGCTAAGAGCCTTGGTAGAGTGCAGTATTGGGTAGGAGTTACCCGATTTTCCAGGTGTTGTGTGTCTCAGTTCCCCTGGCTAGGAAAAGGGATTCCCTTCCCCCTTGCACTTTCCAGGTGAGGCGATGCCTCGCCCTGCCCTGCTTCAGCTCTCTCTGGTTGGGCTGCAGCAGCTGACCAGCATCGATTGTCCGGCACTCCCTAGTGAGATGTACCCAGTACCTCAGTTGAAAATGCAGAAATCACCTCTCTTCTGTGTCGCTCGCGCTGGGAGCTGAAGACTGGAGCTGTTCCTATTCGGCCATCCCTGTCCTGCTTTCTTTGAGAATACTCCTGTGTTTTTTCTTTTATTATATTAGTATAGTGTATCACATTGATTGATTTTCATATGTAGAACCAAACTTGCATTGCTGGGATAAATGCCAACTAGTCATGCTTTATAAGCCCTTTTTATATGTTGCTGGATCCAATTTGCTAGTATTAATAATTTTTACATTTATGTTCATAAGAATTATGTGTCTATAGTTTTCTTACGGCATCTTAGTCTGAGTTTGGTGTCAGAGTGATACGGTATTAGGACAGAATGAGTTGGGATTTGCTGTTGACTTCTATTATTTGAAAGAATTTGTGAAGAATTCATATTAATTCTTCTTGAAGTTTTAGTAGAATTCGCCGATGAAACTATCTCATTCTGGGCTTTTTAGTTGTTACTAATTCAATCATTTTACTTTACAAGCTTATTTATATATTCTATTTCTTCTTGGGACATTTTAAGTAGTGTTTGTTTCTCTAGGAAATTGTCCACTTCATCTCATTTATTTAATTAGTTGGTATACAATTGTTAATAGTATTTTTATAATCCTTTTATTTCCGCAAGGTCAGGAGTATTAAATTTTCTAACTGCTATTGTTGAATTGTCTATTTTTCTTTTTATTTCTGTAAGTTTTTGCTTTATCTATTTGAGATATCATCCTGATGTATTGATCCTTTTGCCATTATAAAGTATCTTTAATATCTAATATCATTTTTCTCTTAGCATCTATTTTGTCTAACATTAATATAGCTACTCCAGCTCTCTTTGCCGCATAACGTATCTATTTCCACTTTCTCACTTCAAACGTATTTTTGTCATTGAATAAAATGTGTCTCTTGTAGACAGTATATAGTAAGATAATATTTTCTTCATCAATTCTGTCAATATCTGACTTTGATTGCAGGTACTTAATCTACTCATATTTAGTGTTATTCTGGTAAAATATGATGCACATTTGTCATTTTGCTATTTTACTGTATCTGATATATTCTGTGATTCTTTCTCCATTATTGGCTTATTATTGTCTTAAATAATTTTCTGTGTGCTTTTTAAATTATTTTGCTGTTTATATTTTATTTTATTTTATTTTTCTAATTGTCTCTCTGAGGCTTAAAATATACATGTTAACATAAAATAATTTAATTTGTAGTAAATTTAATTTGTAGTGTAAACAAACATTGTGTCTGAACAGTTCCATTTTCTCTCTCCTCCTTTGTGCTCCTGTTGTCATGCAAATTAAACCTTCTTCGTTAAACACACATCAATACAACTTTCTAAATATTGCACTGTAGTTGTCTTTTAAATTATATAATGAAAGAAAGAATTATAAAAAACTGTATATTTAGACTGATTTTTACATTGACCTATGGAGTCATCTGTTTTTAGTGCTTATTTCTTCATAGGAATTCAAATTGTCATTTAATATCCTTTCATTTCAGCTCAAATATCTCCGTTTAGCATTTCTTGTAGGGAAGATCTGATAAAGATTCTGTACATTTTCTTTATCTGGAAATCTTTTAATTTCTTCAGCTTTTGAAAGATGTAGATATAGAATTTGGTGGACGTAGAATTCCTGAGTGAAAGGTTCATTTTTGCTTTCACCACTTTGTACATGTTATTCCATGGCCCACTGGCCTTGTGGCTCCTGTTGAGGAGTAAGCTGTCTAACTTGAAGAGCCCTTGTATGCAGCAAATTGTTTCCTTCTTGCTGTTTTCAAGACTCTTTCTTTGACTTTGGATTTTGACAGTTTGTGTTTTACCTATGTGTGCAATAATTTTAGTTTATCCTCCATAGTTTGTTGACTTAATTAGATGTGTAGATAAATGTGTTTTATCCAATTTGGGAAGTAATCATCTACTATTTATTTTCAAATATTAATTTTACCTTTTGTTTCTCTCCTTTTCTGAGACCCCCATTATGCACAAAGTTTATGGACTTCCATTGGTTTCTGAAGCTTTATTGACTTTTCTTCATTTATTTCCTCTTTGTTTATTGAACTGAATAATATGAATGAACTATCTTAGAGTTTCCTATTTATTTTGCCAGATTAACCCCTTCCATTTTAGAATTTCTATTTCATTTTTAAAATTTCTGTCACTTTATTGATATTCTTAATTTGGTGAGACATCATTCTCATACTTTTTGGACAAGTCTTTAAACATATTTTTAAATAACTTATTCAAGTCTTTGTATAGTAAGCCCATCATCTGGGCTTCCTCAGAGACAGTTTTTATTAGCTTTTTTCTTCTTGTGTATGGGACTCTATTGCCTATTTCTTTATACTCATTTTTGTTTGCTTAAAATTGGACGTTTTTACTAATGTGATTTGGCAATTCTGGAAGTCAAATCTGTCTTAGTCATCAGATTTCTTCTCACTTTTCATCATCAATAGTTTTCAGTATTGACATTGTTCAATGTGGAGGATCATATTTTTTAAATTTCTTACTTCGCCTTTTAAGAAGTTCTTCTAATACTTTATGTAAAAGAGAGAAAGGAAATAAATTAGACTAGAGTAAAGATGGCTATAATTCAAGTTTCTTAAAATTTAGGTTTACATGTTTTTAATCATTTATGGAAAATGATAATTATCTCTTCAAATATTGTTTTTCTCATTCTCTCATTTTTCTCCTTTTGGTACTCCAGTTACACTTAGTCTAGGCTATTCAACCACGGTTCATGACTCTTAAGTTCTGTTTTGTTGTTGTTTACTTTATTTTACTCTTCCTTCTCAGCTTCAGTTTTGATGTATTTTTATTTTCTATTGATATATCTTTAAATTAATCCTAATGTCTATTTAATTTTCAAAATAGATTTTTATAGAAATATTCAACTTTTATTCATTTTCTATTATATTTAATATATTAAGAGATATTTTATTTTATTTTCACAGTCTAAGGTTTTTTTCAACTTTTATTTTAGAATGAGGGTATACATGTTCAAGTTTGTAGATATGTTACCTGAGAATGTACAATGCCATGATTTTGGGTTGAATAGGCATTTTAAACTCCTATATTCTAATTTCAACATTAAGATTATCTGATTCTTAAATTTTCCCTTTATTACTTAACACATTTACCTGCCACTTCACACTTGTCCTATAATATTTCATTGTATACATTGTATATTATACAACATACACTGTATATTAAAGAACTATAGAAACTCTAAATCAGTGATTTCACTCTTCCTTTCTTGCACACATCTCCATATTTCTGTGCCAATATAGCTTTCAGTAAATGGACTATGAACAAATTTGGCTCTGCATTTGAAGCTTTCAACATTTGAGCATGTCATGCCATCACATGTGATCACCAAAGGCTCCTCTGTTTTTATTTCCCCATAGTAGACTCTTTGGTCCAGACATAGCAGCAAATCCCTTCAGGGTAAAAAACTGCCAAAGAGGTTCCTCCTTCTTGGGACATTTTGTATAGTTCTCTGCTTCTGCATCCCTATGATGCTTTAAAAACTTTGTGTGTGTGTGAGTGTGTGAGTGTGTGTGTGTGTGTGTGTGTGTAATACAAGCTGTTTTTTTTTTTTCCTAGTTTATCCATTAGAAGACATGGCTTCAGGTTACTCATTACCTTAGTAAAAATTACCTAAGTAAATAGACTCAAAAAGAAAAATTCTTAAATTTCTAAGACTGGAAAGTAGCAAAGGCCTTCATCTCTCCTAAAATGATATGCAAAATGTGAGGGCATGTGCACTTTTCTGAGTAGTGGGTCCATTTAAGAATTATTGGGTTAAAATGCTTTGAAAAAATTCAACAAAACCATCAGCGAAATTTTGAAAACTGTAAATAATTATTTTAAGACATATAAGTGTTAAAGTAAAATAAAAATAACAATAATGAAAACAAGACGTGTAAGTGAAAATAAAAGAAAATTAAAAACAATTTTAAAAACTGATTCCATGTAGCACAAAATAAACTATAAAGAAACAAGTAGAAAAAATATTGAAATCATTAAACACTTACGGCAGATCTAGAACCAACCTTATTCATTATAACAATATATAGAAATATCAATCATATTATCAAAACAAGAATATTAAATTGACCACAAAATTATGTTCAATAGCATGCTTGAATTTATAAAAGATTTAAGAGGAACATATCAAAATAACAAAAAAGTTTTATTTTGATGAAATTACAATTTACCATAAAGATAAAATAGAAACAAATCTTAGATCATGGCACTGATGTTCATCTGGAAAAAAAAGATGATAATAAATTTTAACAAAACTTTTTAACAAATTTAAAAACCTATACAGAGAGCCCTCACCATAACAAATATTACACTTTAATATATATTCTATTTTATTATGGAGATACCTATAGTAAGTGAAGACAGGTGAACTGGCCCAGAAATATATGAATGGTTAATGAAATATGCAATGCAAATAATTTAGAATTTAATGAATGTGGAACTTTAACTAATTGAAAAAAGAATGAATTTTTCAATATATACTACAGAGGACATTGACTGTCTAGTCAATTTGTGGAAGAAGTACACATTGATTGCACAATAAACTGACTTAATTATATGGAATTAAAGAGTTAAATGCAATACAAATTTTAAATAAGAGAAATTTAAAATTAGAGGTGATTATTTATATAAAAGTTGAAATATGGAATGACTTTTCATACAAAATATGAAAAATAGAAATTACATTGAAATAAAAACATAACTTGAAAATTTTAAAGTGTTAAAACTTAGGTCTATATGTATATATACACATCTACACATTTATACATACACATATGAAATAGATAGCATATATATGTATTTATATATAAAACCAAAAGAAACATGAGAGTTGGAAACTAAAGAAATAAATAGTTGCAATATATATCAATTACAGGATATGTATGTTAAAAATATAAAGAATTATCACAATTTTAAAAAATATAATTTATACTACAATAGAAAGGGAATAATGCTATTAACAAATAGTTCACCCTCCCACTACACACACAATATAAATGGTCAATGATAAATGTAAAATTATTTAATTTCACCAGCATTTAAAGAAGCTTTAATTCGAAAAGCTAAATACTATATTTTCACTTTATCAAAATGATTAAAGCATAAAATATTTAAAACATAATACTCAACAGTCTCACGAATAAGAGGACACAAATACCATAGATTGCTTCTGGGGCTGTAAATTATACTAACAAAACTTTTATAACAATCCAGGTTAAATGAGGAAAGAAAAGACACACACTATTTTGAACAGAGAAAGTTAAATAGTAAAATTATTACTATAACAGTAAGTGGGTATAATGACATATTGGCTAGTAAGAAGCAAAAGATGCAAAAGAATGTAGGAGTTACGATTAAAGTAGATCAAGATGACTAAATAGAAGGCTCCACTGATCATCCCCACTTGAAGGACGACAATTGAACAGCTATCTACACAACAAAAGCACCTTCATAGGAATCAAATATCAGATGAGCACTCAGAGTACCTCGTTTTAACTTTGTATCACTGACAGAGGCACTGAAGAGAGAAAAAACAGTCTTGAATTGCTGACACCACCCTTCCCCTATACTCCAGCAGCAACGGCATGGTTCAAAGAGTGTTTCTGGGTGTCGGGGAGTGGGAGAACTCAGCAATTGTGAAGCACTCAACTCATCGCTGCCCTGTATAGCAGAAAGAAAAACCACACCAAACTCAACTGATGTCCACCCATGGAGAGAACGTTTAAATCAGGCCTAGCCAGGAGGGAATCACCAAACTCAGAGGTCAGAACTTGAGTTCCTACAAGCCTTGCCACCACAAGATAAAGGTTCTGGAGACATAAATATACTTGAAATGCAGGTTAGACCCCAAGAATGGCAACTCCTAGGCAAATTCTAGTGCTGAACTGGGCCCAGAGCCAGAGGACTGAGGGGACGCAAGACCTACTGAGACACCAGGCAGGACAGCTATGTGAGTGCTGATATACCCCTCCTCTGACCTCAAGCTATGCAGCTTGCAGCTCCAAAAGATACCCCTTCTTCTACTTAAGGAGAGCAGAGGGAAACTGGAAAGGACTTTGTCTCGCATCTTGGATATCAGCTCAGCTACAGCAGGATTGGGTGCTGGTCAGAATCACGAGGCCCCTTTTCAAGGCTTTAACTCTCAAATGACATTTCTATACACAATTTGGGGCAGTAGGTAACTCAGAAATGTCAAGTTCTGACCTCTAGAACATAATATGAGATTACATAATATGTAATAGACATAGTCCCTACCTATATCATGACACCCTTCCACTCTAGTGGTCTGTATGGCAATCACTGTGATAATGCACCTGTGGAATTTTGGGGAACTTCCTAAGATGATTCCCTGGAGGATAGGGGAAGGGTGGTGACAGCAATTCAAGACTGCTTCTTCTATCTCCTCAGTGCCCTTATCAGTGATATGATGCCTTTAAGGGAAGAACCGAATCTTAGCAGGCTTCATCACTTGCTAACTGAGGAGTCCTTAGGCCCTAAATAACCAGAAGCAATACCCAGGTTATAGGGCCTTGGGTGAGATTCTGACTTGCTGGCTTCAGATGAGACTTCAAACTATACTACAGAGCTGCAGTAATGAAAACAGCATGGTACTGGTATAAAAATTGACACATAGACAAATGTAACAGAATAGAGAACCCAGAAATAAATTCACACACATACAGTAAACTCATTTTTCACAAACATCTAAAGAACATGCACTGGGAAAAGACAGTCTCTTTCAATAACTGGTGCTGTGCTGTAAAAACTGGATATCCATATGCAAAAGAATAAGGCTAGACCCCTATCTTTCACCATATACAAAAACTAAATCAAAATAAAGACTCAAATATAAGACCTCAGACTATAAAGTTACTACAAGAAAACATGGGGGAAACTTTCCAGAACATTAGTCTGGGTAAACATTTCTTGAGTAATTCCCCACAAGCTTAGGTAACCAAAGTAAAAATGGATGAATGGGATCATATCAGTTTTGAAAGCTTCTGCACAGCAAAGCAAACAATTAAAAAAATAAAGAGACAACCCACAGAATAGGAGAAAATATTTGCCAACTACCCATTTGACAAGAATTAATAATCAGAATATACAAGGAGCTCAAACAACTCTACAGAAAAAAAAATCTAATCATCCTATTATAAATGGGCAAAATATTTGAATATAAATTTCTCAAAAGAAGACATAGAAATGGCAAACAGGACTATGAAAAGGTGCTCAACATCACTGATCATCAGAGAAATGCAAATCAAAACTGCAATGAGATATCATCTTACCCCAGTTAAAATGGCTTTTATCTAAAAGATAAGTAATAACAAATACTGGAGAGGATGTGGAGAAAAGGTAACCCTCATACATTGTTGGTGGAAATGTAAACTAGTATAACCACAAACAATAGTTTGGAGGTTCCTCACTAAAAATAGATCTACCATATGATCCAACAATCCCATTGCCGGGTATATACCCAAAAGAAAAAAAAATCAGTGTATTGAAGAGATACTGCTCTTGCATTGTTTGCTGCAGCACTGTGCACGGTACCCAAGATTTGGAAGCAACCTAAGAGTTAATCAACAGATCAATGGATAAAGAAAATGTGATACAATGAGTACTATTCAGCCATAAAAGAAAACGAGATCTTGTCACCTGCAACAACATGGATGGAACTGGAGGTCATTATGTTAAAAAAAATAAGCCAGGCACAGGAAGACAAACAAAACTTGTTCTCATTTATGGGATCTAAAAAATCAAAGCAATTGAACTCATGGACATAGAGAGTAGGAGGATGGCTATCAGAAGCCGAGAAGTGTAGTGGGGGATTGGGGGTGAGGGGGATGGTTAATGAGTACAAAAACTACATAGTTAGAAAGAATGAATAAGGTCTAGTATTCAATAGCACAACAAGGTGACTGTAGTCAATAATAATTTAATTGTACACTTTAAAATAACTAAAACAGTATAATTGGATTGTTTGTAACATAGAGGATAAATGCTGTACGGGATGGATATCCAAGTTTCCATAATGTAATTATTATGCATTTTATGCCTCTATCAAAACATTTCACATACTCCATAAATACACATACCTACTTTGTACCCATAAAATTTTTAAAAAGACTATAAGAGTTACAAATATATATGTGTATATATATTTATATATGTATATATATTTACATATGTATATATGTACACACATGTATATGTATAGATTTATAATGTAACAGCATTATAATATAAATGATACATAATGCATATCATATGATATATATATATAATGCATATCATATGTAAACTACTTATTATCAGCCACAACTCAGGCTTGTTGATAACATCCTGTGCTATTGTGAGTTCAAAGATCATTCAACATTCCATTTGGTACTGTTGTCTGTTACGTGGCAAAGACCAGTCCCACAGTTCTGTATTGTATATTCAGGTGACCATACTATGTGGTTCATACCTGTTGGATTACGTTGTTTAATAACTTTTCCAGAATTCCTTTACACCAGCTTTGGCTCATAGTGAATGTTTTAGAGGCCAATAGTTATGCCATCATGAACATTTTTTATTTTTTAAAATTAGCTCATTGTGACATTCAAAAATGACATTAAGAAATGACTTATACTAATGTCTAAGAATCATTCCTGTTTCCATTAAAAGTTGGACTCTCTCTCTCTCTCGCTCTACATATGTATGTATTTGTATGTGTGTGTGTGTGTGTGTGTGTGTGTGTGTGTGTGTATACTGGCAGTTTTATAATTCTTTTTTATATATTCTGGAAATTTTATGATTCTTCATGTTCTATCTTGGAGACAGAAAATACATTTTTTAATTCATGGCCCTTTTATTTGCATATATAATCTTGCATCAGGGATTCATGCACACTTAGGTGCTCAATAAATACCAAATGTTCACTTTTGAAATTAAAATAATGGCAAGTTTTCTCCTCTTTCTAGGAATTTCTAGCAACTAGAAGTTGAATATGAAAGGAAAAATAGTATTGTCATCTATCCCCTAAAATGCATCATTTGGTCTTCAAAATATTCCTATCCCACATTATGTAATATATATTTAAAATATTATACAAATTACTATTCTAATAGAAATAGTCATTTTCCAGACCTTCTTTACCACTAAGAAATGCTACCAAGATTTTTCTTACTTTTCAAAATGAATTCTGAACAAAATACTTCTAGCAGTTTGAATACTGTAAAAATGTTGATTTGATATTTACAAACTTTATCATTTGAAATTTTATATTAAATAAACCATGCATATAAATAAATAATCCACAGATAAATAAACACATATATACACATATGTAATTGATTTACATTTACATAGCTACAGAGGTCTTTTTGCCTGTGTATGGCCAATCATTTCACTTTGCAATGGCGGACATGCCATTACGGATACCACTTCATGTTGTTGCAAGTGGTCTGGAGGTGACAAGAACAAACTGATGGATATAGAAGTAGGAGAATCCCACCCTGACAGAAAATCAGTGAGCTGGACTTGCCACACATGAGCCATGGCTGACACAAGCAAGGTGGAATCAAAGAGTGAGCAACTTTTGACAACCCATGCTTCCCAGCCCTGACCACTGTGGATGGCCGTGATTATCTCCAGACAAAATGACTGCGAGTAAAAGGCTTACATACACTTAAATTAAACACAGCAGGGTTTTTGTAATCTCTGTTTGCATTTTACTTTCTGTTAAAAAGGAAATTGCTTGGACTTGGAACATTTCATTTAATGGCATTTTTAGTTACCTTTTGTACTTCTAATGCCATAGTCTAAATTCACTCCAAATTACCCAGTAAGACATAAGAAAACTTTTGTCCTTTTTTGTTTATTTTTTTAATTGCAGTAGCTTCCTTACCAATTTTACAAAATTAAATGTGTTTTAAAGCATCTCAGTTCTTGAAGCTTAATTATTCCAATCTCTGGGTGAAGTACAGCAAACAATACAAACCCCATTTATGTAATTTATTTTGCAAAAGAAAATAATGGAATGCAGTTGTGCTAATGATACACGCACTTCTGTATTTTTTTCCCCGTTTTCGACAACAACTTAGCAAAACCATGTCATTTTGGAACAAAAGCTTTAAGGGCATTTTGAGGTTTTGGTTTGTCCATAGTCAGCTTTGGGGAGAAGAAGGTAAAGTGTATAATATTACATGACTTTGAAATATCATGAAAGATTTTGTTTTGTTTTCTTCATATTATCCTTCCATCAATAAGTATTATTGATACTTACCCATAATAAACTGAGAATAAAGATCATGGCTTGTAATTGTAATGTGTAAATAAGAAGAAAAATATGTAGGTAGGTACTTTAGTAGTTGAAACAACATTCATTATATCCCAACAGAGTAAAATCTAGTTAGACCACTTAGGGTCTAGAAAACTTTGGTATAAACTTCAGTTTAATTAAAAACAAATCACGGTTTTTGTGTTTTAAAATAGAAGAATTTTGAAATCTGAGGTTCATGATTATATATCATTACGATTAATACTAATGCAATATATTAATTGTTCTAATTTGCTGAATTTCACCTGCTGCATCCTTTAAATTAAAGGTTAATTAATTGGTTTATGCTGTACTCTTGGGAAGTGGGTAACCAGACCCTCGTCCCAAGATTGTATTACAAGATTGGACAGGGAGTGATTGAGAGATGCAGTCATTCAGACGAGGGGCGCACAAAAACAACAAATAAAAACCACTCCCTCCACAAAACAAACCCACAAACAAAGCAAAAAAAAAACCAAAAAACAAAAAACAAAAAAACAAAAAAAAACACATCAAGTAAAACAGCTTAGTATAGGTAAATATGCAGATGTATTTGCTACATATGCACACCTTTAGCCTGTATATATTGACCTAAAAGTAGATATGTACACAGGTGTAGATCAGTAGGTAGAATGTGAGAATTTTGAATTATTCAAAGGCAGCCGTCTAACTGGCTTATAAATTGAACTTAAGATAGCAGCAGGAACAAGCCAACTGCCTCCCTCCCAGAAGAAAACCTTAGGAAAGTACCCATCGAGATTTTGATTGCCACATCTCCAGGAGACACAAGTGTGATCCCAGGTCTCCAGCCTCCTCATGATTTGCCAGTGGGAGCCCTGTGTCCCATCCCCTATGTCTGTCTCTTCCTGACAGCCTGCCCCCAACCTTAGTGACCCAGCATGGTGGGGCAGCTGCTTGGCTCCAACTCTGAGGGTGCAGTAGTCATGTCCTCATCCTTAGCTGCCTGCTGTGGAGCATCCATCATCCTGATATTTCAAGTGTCAGATATTTCAAGTTCCTTACTGCTTCCTAACCACAATTAATTCATTTTTGATCATCAAAATTTCACGGTAGAATTATTCTTTTTGTTTTGTTTTGTTTTTGTGTATGTGTTTTTGAGACCAGGGTCTGGCCCTGTCTCCCAGACTGGAGTGCAGTGGCGTGATCATGGCTCACTGAAGACCTCCCAGTCTCCAGTGATCCTCCCACCTCAGGCTCCCAAGTAGCTGGAACCACAGGCATATACCACCAACTCATCTAATATTTTACTTTTTGTAGAGAGGAGGTCTCCCTATGTTGTCCAGGCTGCTCTCAGACTCCTGGACTCAAGTGATCCTCCCACCTCAGCCTCCCAAAATGTTGGGATTACAGGTCCCAGTCACCAGCCACTATGCCCAGCCAATAGAATTGTTTTAATATTGATTTGAATACACTCTTTCTTCCCTGACCCATCCTCAATTTTTAAATCCTAATTAGTCTAGAGTTAATTTTACATGTTACCATCCCATCAGTATTGTCCTTTTTACCAGGGCAGTGGAGATGCTCCACACACTGCACATATGAAGTAGGTTTCTGATTCTTTATTGCTGATTTCACGGGGATGAAGTGCTTGCTGGTGATAGAAAGCATAATGCTTTGTATCCCAAGCCTCCTGTTTCCTTAGGGATAGACTTCTTTGCAATACCAATATCAAAAATATAAATAATATGTCTGTTCCTTAAATATTTATTACAATTTCCTTCCATGATTATAAATGTGGTAACATTCAACATATCAGATATATATGTGTTCATTTGATTTTTCCTGTAGTTTTTGAGGAAGGAAGTTTGACTAAGAAACACCTGAGACCTCTCCAGCATATCCTACTGAGTGGATGCCCATGGTACCCAAGATGATTTACATTGTAGTGATGTCTTCTTGGTAATGATCTCTCCTTTGACATACTCATATACTGTTGTCATATAGTGGGATTTTGCCTATCGTTTCACTCTCACCTGACTTTGTAACTAAAACTACAATTGAACAATAAGATTTAAAATATATAATTTTATGGACTGGCTAAACAAAGTAGGAATAGTGCAGATATGAAGGTTGACATATCATCATGCTTATGCTCTGAAATGAAAAGAACAATACATATAATTGTGAGTATAAATATGCATATCTAATTTGTATATTCATTTATATATATGTATCTCAGAATTAAAGATTATACCTAGTGTAATAAATTAAAATTAGTTTTCCCATTAGCTAGCATATGTTTATTTATGGAGAACTCAGAAAATTTGAATTTCAACTTATCCTCTCAGGTTTACAGACATTTAAGTACATTATTAGGAACTGTGATTATTCTGCGCACCAACACTCAGGTATCACCCAACTTCATTACTACCTGATTAATTAACCTGTTTAAAGTGTGAAAGTTGGCACCTTGTCATTAGAATCCTTGGGAATAACTAATGAGAAACTATGAAATAATTTGTTCCTCAATTAAAAAACCTGAAAGAAGAGGTTTTATCTCATTATTCTTGTTTCCTGTTATCACCTATACGAAGCCAAGAAGATTTTGCAAAACTTACTGTCTAAAGAGAACAGGCTATATAACATCTCAGTGAACATTTCACAGATCTTTAATAAAATGTGGTGTTATTCAACAGCAAAAGGTAAGTCAAGAAGGTTCCTGGAATAATATATTCATTATAGAGCATCAGTGAGGAAACTAGGCACTTTCATCTCATACCTGGTTCAAGTTTAAATGAGGTTTACATACAAGAAAAGAGAGAAGGGGAAGTAATCTAGTTCAATTTAAGTCTGTGTAAAGAGAGTTCAGGAAAAAAAAAATATCACGAGAGATAATTAGTATTAGAGTACTGCTAAATTATGACATTTCCATATATTAAAAAATACAGCCCCAAGCCCAAATTTCTCTCAATGTGATTCAGTGGCTACATCACAACATCACTCAGATAGGAAAAAAGGCAGTGAGGTTATTAATTTCAGTTGTTTCCTTTTGCCTCACATTCATGAGATCATACATATCATATGGCAACACTGAAGTATCAAAGGTTTTTTCCTAACCTAGACTATTTTACAATGTTTGTAGATTTGCCCTCATCCCCTTAAGTTATTTATGGACTTTACAAGTGCCAATTAAGTAAATGTCTATTGTTCAACATTTAAAAAGCCAAAAGGTTTTTTTGGAAGTAAAATGAACAATCTTTCCTGCACTGATTATTTTACATACATTTCTCTAGTTAGTAAGAGTTTCGTGCTCTGAACCATGGCAGTGTATAGACTATAGAATCTATCCAATGTAAAGCTAGGCATAAATGAATACAGATGTTAATTAATTGGTTATCCCTATTTAAATTCCTTGATATATATTCTGGATCATGTCTCCCGCTTCCGTGTATAAATCTTTAAGCTGAGGCCACCCGCATTTAGTGAAGGAAATGGTCAAATATTTAAAAACCGCATGCATATTTTTCCAAAATCAAGATTTTGTGAAGATAACCACAAAGTTTGAAATAACAAAATTTAATTAATCCATTTTAGGAAAAAGCTCCATACCTGTTTTAGACCCTAAGCTTTATAATTTTATTAAGTTGTAAAATAGCTTAGAAAAAAATAAAGAACAAGCTGTTAGTGAAACATTATAAACATCCTTGCTTTTGTTTCCTGAAAAGCCTTCTATTGGCAAATAATAAAAAATTTAGAGTCAAGTCCAGCATATATTTAATGATAATAGCTACTATTTCTTGAATATCTATGGTATACCAAACCATATCTTATGTGTTTTACATGCAGTATTCATCTATGTCTTACAACTCTCAAGAGTTTATACCGTTATGTCCATTCAGAGATTAGAAACAGAGGTACATTGGTATTTAGTGTCTGTCAGACTTTACATTCTGATATCAAATTCTATAACCTCACTCTATGTTGCCTCAAATCATGTTATATTTAACATGAAAAAGTATTCTCATATAAAACCTATTAATTAACAAATGCCTAACTACACTAGAGCATGGGTTTATGTATTTGTTTCTAAAGCTGTAAAACAGAATGTCGGGGTAAAAACAGTTTCCTAGAGTCAGTTCTAAAATATAAACAGTAGATAAATTTAAAATAAAATCTTAGGCTTTCTTCAGAATTTGTATCAAGCATAATTTAGCATTACTGATGGACAGTATAGCTAATATTTACGTTAGTCATTAAAATCCACCAAAAATAGAGAAGAAAGAAAATAATTTGCTATACATGGAGATATTAGAGAGAAAGTTTATAATTGTTTTAATAAAGTAAATCCTGCCAGAAAGAAAGAAAGAAAGAAAGAAAGAAAGAAAGAAAGAAAGAAAGAAAGAAAGAAAGAAAGAAAGAAAAGAAGGAAAGAAAGAAAGAAGGAAGGAAGGGAGGAAGGAAGGAAGGAAGGAAGGAAGGAAGGAAGGAAGGAAGGAAGGAAGGAAGGAAGGAAAAGAAACAAGAAAAGAACAGGAAAAAAAAAGAAAAGAAAAAGAAAAAATGAAGTAAAAGAAGTTCCTGTCAGGGTAGCCTCTGTATCTTATTTGTGTAAAATTAGATATTTAAACATGAATAGCATTCTGAAGTGAAGGGAAAAATGACTTAAAATTTTAAAAACATTAATACCATTTCAGAGTAAACAACAGGTCCTCTAAAAATGATTAGAGGATTATTTGTGAGTTCTTTTACGGGTCAAAATTTAAGCTTTTAAAAGAATAAAGTGATTTTTACAAGAAAATATATCAAGAACAAATATTTAGTGTGGAAGATGATCAATCAATAAATAAATAAATAAATAAGGTAAGAAGATGGTCTTTAAGCCCAGTAACATGTCATGGGGAGAGAATAAATAATAAACACAACAAAAACTTAATAGACTCTAAAAGAAATCAAAGATAAAGATGTTATCTTAAAGAGAGTAGTAGCAACTCAGTAATAAAAATGAAGAGTGTATTTATAATAGTAAGCTGTTCATAATCCCTGCATATATTTTATACCAATGATTATATTTTCTATATTGTATGTGTCGATACATTTTACGGACAGCCTCTCAAAGTTATATGACCTTTTTCCTATTGTTTTCAGTGTGTGTTTAGCATATAATAATATTCACATACATTGAGAACCATTATTAACTAATATAAAATGTTAAAATAGGAAAAAATTACAGATTTTAAATGATTCTAATTTCCCAATATCATAAATCGTTTTTATGTATAAATTGATGCTCTGCTAGCTTTTCCTCCACCTACAACTCATTCTATAGGAATAATAGTTACATCCTTGCATGTTGACCCTTTCATTCAAAAGTCTCCGAAGTACCAGAAAACTGACGTCTCTATAGGGAGTGTGATTGGGAAGTTCTGAATTGGTGGCGTTCCTTGTAATGTTTTTAATTTATTTTTATGTCAGTAGTGAGAAGCATTACTATTGTGTAATCTTATCTCCACTACAAAATTAAAGGGAGTGTATTATTTGACTTCCTTCCTTTGTTGTCCTCCAATAGCAGGGGTCAAGTTCTACTTTATTCAGCATACACTGGAAAGGAACACAAACAAGAGTAAATCAAGCTAAAAATAGTCATTGCCTCCTCACTTCACTGCTTCCAGTTCAACCAGGCTTCTCCCACTTCACTTTACTTCACTCCACTTATATGCTAATAAATGCCAGAGACTTTACCTGACCATCCCAGGGTTCCTATATGCTCACCTTCAGCAACCACAAATGCTGGTGGAAAATCACTGTCTCCACTATCAATTCACATAGAGAACCATGGAGTTGCCCAATTTATGTAGAAAGCATCTCCCACCCATTAAGATATTATGCAAAGAGCACACTGAATACTACCAAGAACACAACCCAAGAAAATGGATCATGATTCTAGGCTTTCAAATCAAACACATAGGAAATCCTTACAAATGGGATTCTTTAAAAGAGGATTTTACTCTATCAAGCAAATGATACTCATATTTAAATGAAACAGGGAATGTACTTTAGAAGTATTTTAAAATTTAAAATGATCAATAGATTTTAAGTGATGAGAGATAGAAGTTTATAAAACTCTTACTTATATTCAGCTAGCCCAAGTCAACTTTTAGTTTTATATAGAAATATGTTTTCCTACTGGAAAATTTATTGTTCTTCTTAAGAAAATATAGATAATGCTCAAGAGTTGGTAGCACCCAAGGTTGGATCAGTGAAAACAGATAAGACATAACAAATATCTAAATCATTAGTTCTCAATTACTATGTATGGTTACAAAGAGTAGGGACAAAGTTGGACCATATCAAGTGGCTTAATGTATGCTGGATATTTTATGCACTTCATTAATTTCTCAAAGCCCTCTAAAGGGTAAAAAGTATCATTCCATTACCGGTGAAGATTCAAGCTAAAGAGACAGTAAGCATCTAATTCAGGGACATAGGGATATTCATCCATGGAGCTGGTACTTGAACTCTCCATTATTGTCAATTCTAGATATCACTTCTGGTTGATTGGTGGCTTGGGTATTTGTTTTCTCTCTAAGCCATGCAGTTTCCTAACAGGGTTATGTGAATAGCAGGTTACCTTAAGGAACACTCTCCCAATCAGATCTAGTAGGTGGAAATGGACAAGTGTGACCTGATGGAGTAAAAGTGCTTTGTGGCCATCAGTGCTCTTCCAGGTGCTGCACAGGAACACAGAGGTCTGGAAGTGTAATTAACTCCTCCAAAAAGCTTTCTGCCCATTGCTACTCTGACATTTAAGATTTGTGACAACTTGTTACCTTTCCTGTCTCTTCTGGAAATGCTGTTTGCCAAAGAAACATAATCCTAAAGTCTCATTCATACTCGATTTACTAAGCAATCATGGACTTGTCACTAAGATATTAATTTGAGTTTAGAAACAAATTAAGCTATCTAGTTCTTGGTGTCAGTGCCTTCACCCATGAACAGAAAACTCAACTCTTATTTATTGATAAGAAAGTATTTCCAAAGCCTCAAAACTATTATTTTAGTGTAATGTTTAACTCTCCAACAGTATTTATATTTTTTTGTATATCAAATCATGGAGATTATTTGTCTTTTTTTATTCCCATTTGTATGTTTCCTTCTGGTGTAATGGGATACCTTTCATTTTAAGTAGTGGAATTTCAAAATAAATAGCAAAACAAATCAATCTCCAATAGATAAATGAAAAATGTGCGATGAAGCTAAAAATATCCTCCACAAAGGTGCTAGTTGGCTGTGTTGCTTAGCTACCTATGACCACACAGGCTGACAGCACCATGAACTCCCAGGCTGAGCTGAGTGTAATTACTAACCAGATTTCCATTTCATTAAGTTCCTCTTACAAATCTTGAGAATTTGGAAATGTGCATATTTAGATGATTTCACTACTGTAAATTAGGACAAAATTTGCTTCCTTAAAAAAATAATATTCCACAGTGTGTTTATGAGTAACTTAACTAAACTTGCAAAGGTTGAAATAGTGACACTTTGAAGGCTAACTTTTAATTTTAAAAGAAATAACTAGATTCAAAGAGTTAGAGCCAGATAATATTATTATTTTTTAATCATAAAATTGCTTTTCCAGTTTTGCTTTAAGTGCAAATAAAATAAGGAATGAAAAACTTAGAACTGCTTTATTTTCTTGAAAATTATAAAACATTGATTTTTCTTTGCCAACAGAGGTAATCTTTTCATGCTCTTTCCCCAATTCTAATGTTTAAATGGAGGTTCATTTCACAAATATCTTGGACCATTTAGCAGAGTCCTGTGCAGAGAATACAGTAATTCAGTTCATCAGACAACAAAGTCCATTAGCAGATATTACCAAGTCACTACTAAAAAGCAAGGATAAAGGAAATGCAGAGATTCATATCCCTTCATAATTAACACACAAAGCTTTGAGTGCAGATTACTGTAGGATTATGATGAATTAAAGAAGTACATTTGATGCTCATTTTATAGATTTCTTATTATCATACTTATCTGAAATATATATGCATTCATTTAATTCCATAAGCATATAATTGAAACAAATAGCTGAAATCCATTTATATCTTCTGAAAGTAAAAAGATTATCTTGCAAGCATATTTGCATCCACTTACAATCTAATAAACTGGACAACATTTTACTGTTTCATTTCCTCTATTCTCTTAAGAGAGAAAGCTTTATCCCCCTAATCTGGGCTGGATTTGTATTATTTAAAACATTTTTTAAAAATTATCAAAATAATGCATGCATAAGATAACACATAGTGTAAATAAATGCATAGTGAAAATCAACAGTCTCTGGCTTCTTTGCTTACCTTCCCAGTCCTACACTCATTTATTTTTTAGTAGTTAGAATTTTTTTTTTAGGTGAAATTCATATAACATAAAACTCGCCATTTTCAAATGAACAAGTTAGTGGCATTTAGTACCTTCTCAGTGTTGTGCAATCACCACCTCGCTCTAGTTCCCCCCAAAATTTCATCACTCCTAAATGAAGGCCCATACCCATTAAACTGTTACTCACACTGTCCCTTACTCCAGCCTTGGCAATCACCAAATCACATTTTGTCTCTATAGATTTACCTCTTCTGGATATTTTATGTAAATTGAATCATACAATATTCGGCATTCTGTGCCTGGCTTCTTTCACTTGGTATAATCTAATACTTATTCATTTTTCTAAAAGGAATCCTTATAATTTTTAATAATACATTTACACCTCTTTCAGAAAAATATCTGTTGACTTCATGATATGGAATAAGAGTATTTACTCTATAGTAACAATTTCCCCTTCACATTCTGTTGTTTGAGTGACTTTATTATTCTTAGTTTTTCATTGGTTGCTATTGTAATTTAAATGATATATTAAAAGCCATATTTTTTGTTCCTCTTGCAATAGTTTCTGACTCCACATTTTGCAAATTGAGGGTATTCAAACTACATTTTCCTCTTCCTTTCTTCCCTTTTGTTACATCTTATCTTCTCTCAGTTGTACTTTTCCACCGTTGAAGTTTATGTATTTATTTATTCTTCAAATATTAATGATGGGTCACGTTTATTATGGACTCTGTGTTACGTATAGAAGGTATAAGTTGAAACATATTATTTTTATCTTGCAATCACAACCTAGTCTCCCATACCTTGACAGTAGATTGACTCTATTACCAATAAATAGACTTTCAATAATAGGAAGCAGTAAATATTGTTAAACAAAGGACCAAGTTCTCTATTAAGATACTTCTCATTTGTTACATGTACAGTGTTATTTTCTTGAGCTAATTGAATATAAATGAACCGATATTTAAAATTAAAATATGTTCTTATTTTAGCTGTTTTAAAGCATACTTCATTTTAATTTGCTCTATATTTGGACCATGACTTTCTTATATATTTTTATTGCATGTTGTTTACCTGGGCATTTCTAATTTTCTTTTTATCTGTCATCTGACATTTTCCGGTTCACAAATTATCCTAACCTTTTAATCAGAATTTCTCCTTCTTCAAGGCTCACTTTTCCTTAGCAACCTTTTCACCGAAGGCTATAGGTCTTCTCCAATTGGGAACAATTACCTTCCAATGTATTGTAGAGGCTTCTTTCAGGCTATTCTTCGAAGATTTGTAAACTTGTAGTCATTGTTTCCTGGATTATTTGCCTTCCTCTTCTGGCATTTATTCTCTCCTTTGACTGCAATTTATCTTCCAGTATTCCTGTAAGAGAAATGTATGTGTGGCCTTGCATGTTGAAAATCTTCATTTTTACTTGAATGACAGTTTTTCTGGGTATAAAATTTTAAAAGCATAGTACCTTTTTCATTGAGCAATCATTGGCTTTGTAAGAATATATTATGCCAGAATAATTTTATTTTTTATATGTATTTTATTTTTATAATTTTTTTCTTCTCTACAAGTTTTTAAGGTATTCTGTTTATCGTTAATGTTCTGACATTTTGCCGTAATATGTATATTCATTAATCCTTTTATCCTCATTGAGCAGAGTAATCAGGGAAGACCTTTGATGTTGCCGAACATGCCTTCTCACATCCCTTTTTTCATTTGTGGAACAAAATAAACATCTAGTTTCATGTGTCTGTGTTTCATATTTTCTAATTCTTTTGCTTTTGAATTTTTTTTCTGTTTATAATCATGTTGAATTTTTTAACAGCCTTTTAAAAAATTTCTAAGAGCTTTTATTTGTCTAATAACATTTCTTTCTACTACTACATTTGTGTTTTCTGGATGCAGTATAGCCCCAATACTCTGTTAATGCATTTGATTTTTGCTGGATCTCTTCTCTTGGTGGTGATTCTGAGTGGAAGCCATGAATGGATTCACTTTCCCTTTTTTGCTTTGTGTTGAGCAGTGGTCTTTGTGCAGGCTTTGGGACTGCAATCCAACATGTGCCAAAATAAAAGGGACTTTATTTTAAGGCATCGAAATGGAGTAGAAAATTTTTTGGCTATCCCTGGAATTCTTGTCTAATTTGTTTCAAAGATAAATACTTAGTTGTTTGCCTGGATATATATTATAGCCTGTGATGCTTTCACTCTCTCTGTGTGTAGTTTGTGAATGTGTGTGCGTGTATTAAGGAGAAAGTGTTATTGTGGGGATACTGCCAAGTAGAGTTTACCATGTATAATTAACCCCCATATATCACTTGTAAGCCCACTGGCAGTCCAATTAATTTGGGGCCCACAGATGCTTAGAGATTTTGTTCAGAAAAACTTTCCTCATTATCAACATAGTTCAGTCCCTTACGTCTTTCTAGTTGTTACTTAGATGTTAGCTTTTCAATCAAGATGATACTCTACCCTCTTTAAAACTGCAACCCATATCCCTTCCTGGTACTCCATATTCCTCTTGTTCCGTTTACATTTTATATTTTGTGCACCATCTTTTGCAAAATGAATTCAATTTTTTTACATTTTTAAATTAATATACATTTTAAGGGACTGACAAATGTCTTAGCTATCAATTTTACTACTAGAATAATTTTAATGAAAAACTAACAGCTTATTAACCCAAAATTTTGTGAAGCAAGAAAACTTGTTAGGACCTTTGCACAGCTGCACACTCTAACGAGAGAATAAGTGGAGCACCTTGGAATTTAGCTACTAGGAGAACTGTAGCTCTTGTTCCTATTAATTGCACATCCTTCAGCTTCCTGTTGGCTCATGATTTTGCCATAATGATTTTTTGAATTGAACCTTTCTGGTTAATATTTCCTTGGGATGCTAGTTTTCTTGTTTAAATAAATTGCTGTAATGTATCCTAAAAAGAAATATTTGGATTACATCAGTTCAGCAATTTAAAAACAATTATGTGAAGAGAAATTGGATAATACCCTAATGGGATTGTATGGAAAACCCCAAAGTATTCATATTTTTAAGTGAGCAATAAAGAAATCTCAACCTACCAGCTAAAATCACCTAACTGGGAAAGTAAGGCCAGTTCCTATACATTTCTATCTCCCTATGGGAAGAATAAATTAATTACAATTCCTCACTTAAAGTCAAATAAATTGAAGTTCTGTTAAAATATTAGAAGATGTTAACAAAATATGCAGGTTATCAGTTATTTCCAATGCTTACTTTCTTTTCAAGAAATACATTAGCTACTTTGTAGAGAATCCAGTTTGAATGGGCACATGATAGAGGTTTTAATAAAGATCATTTGTTTCAGTGGGTACATATTAGATGGTTTCTGAATCTTCAAAACATTCTTTTCTGAGGAATAAGAAGTCTCAATACTGTGTGTTTATGTGTCTGTATATGAGTGGGTGCCTATCAATGCTTTCAGGAATTTTTTTTTATTATTATTATTATTTTTTACTTAGGGAAATATACATATTTTCCCACATAAAAGAGCTGATAGCAAATCTTGAAATGCATTTCTGAAAACACAACTCGATCTAGTATTTCGTAATTTGCTTCAAAGAATATCAACTAACACAAGTAAATGTGACTCAAGTAATTTCTGTACCATTTATTCATTCATCTCAAAACTTCTTTGTGTAAAAAGATTTATTTCGTATGTATTGTGTATGCTTTAAGCTACATGAATTAATTTGGTAACTATCCCATTAGGTTTTCTTTGAATGTATATGTGCATATAAGGTTAAGGGGAGAGAGGAGGAAAAATAGTTGAGGGTAAGTTGGTTAAAAAAATGAAATTATTCTGGGATGCTTTCCCAAATGAGAACTTAAGGGAAAGAATAATAATAATGATAATCATAATAATTAAAGAAGAATGGACAAAACTTTATTTAAGTTCAACAGAAACTGTTAAGAAAATAATGAGGCAAAATTGCTCATATCTCAAGAGAGCAATTGCAATGAATATGAGAAAGTGGTAGGGAAGCAATTCTTTTCCAATCTTCATATCTTAATCACATGATCCTCTTAGGATGACAAAATCCAGTCTTCTTAAATATTAGATAAGTACTTTTTGTGGGCAAATCTATTAGCTGTAGTATTTGGACTTAACTTTTTCTTCAAACTTAAATAGTGTCAAGAAGCTAAGAAAATAGTAAGTTGATAATACTCTCTATCTTGGAAGAGATTTATGTTATGCAATTGTATGCATTTCATAGAGCCCATTGACTTATATGTTTATGACTGGGGTATTTCATTGTATATAATTTTTTTTTTTTTTTTTTTTGAGGTGGAGTCTCGCTCTGTCGCCGGGACTGGAGTGCAGTGGCCGGATCTCAGCTCCCTGCAAGCTCCGCCTCCTGGGTTTACGCCATTCTCCTGCCTCAGCCTCCCGAGTAGCTGGGACTACAGGCGCCCGCCACCTCACCCGGCTAGTTTTTTATTGTATTTTTAGTAGAGACGGGGTTTCACCGTGATAGTCAGGATGGTCTCGATCTCCTGACCTCGTGATCCGCCCGTCTCGGCCTCCCAAAGTGCTGGGATTACAGGCTTGAGCCACCGCGCCCGGCCTGTATATAAATTTTTTATCAAAACAAGTATAAACAAATACTGAATTCTAGCAAATGATGCGAATGCCAAACTATCCAGGAGGAAGTATAGTAGTATCTGCTACTTACTTTGACATGTAAAAAAATATTAAGATGGATGAATGGGAAAGGGATGATTAGACATGTGATTAAGCAAGTAGAGTAACATGTTAATTGTACAAACTACACAGTGAATATATGAAACATATTGAAATACATGAAAAATTATTTCAACTTTTCAGTATGTTTGACATTTTGTCATAAGTAAAGTTTCAAAAAATCATAATAAAAACCCAATAGTAAATAAATTAAAACACGCCGTGTTCACGTATTTTCATATTAACAAATATTTTTTAGTAAAAAATCTTTAGATATGAAAATTCAAATCCCTGTGTAATAATTTAATATTTTGAATTGAAGGCTGTGGGCTTAAAATATAAATATTTTACAAATGTATTCCTTTGGTTCATTATTATCTATTTTCTTACACAATCAATTCTATATATTGATAAGTCATTGATACTGGGTGGGATGATCGTGTTAAAGGGAGTGCTAGGGACAAAGCATGACGTGTTCTCTGTGGAGAAGCCCCACATGAGGCTGAAGCCCTGAGTCAGCAGGTCTAAGTAGTCACATGGTGACATCCTCACAGACAAGTTGTAACTTCACAGAAACTGAGTTGGTTTCAGTTCAAAGTAGCTAAAAAAAGATTTTCAAATGCATTTAAAAAAATAAAGTTTATTTTAAGGCAGGAGCAACCTCACTATTCTGAGCTAGTAAGTTTTTAGATGTTCATTTGCTTGGTTTTTTTTTTTTTTTTTTTTTTTTTAAGTGGGAATTCTAGAATCAGAATTGACATCCACATATTACAATAAATATAGCTGCGGTAGATACTACATCCTAAAGTAGATTTCAAATTGCACGTAACACATTTAAGAAATACAATTGCTCAGGTTTCTGTAAGACAGATGTATAAGACATAATTTACTAAAACTTTGCATTTGTCTAAATGTATAAATACATTTACCTTCCCAGGGAAATTTCTTCATGTTACATAAAGAGTAGGCAATACAGTGCCCTGATAGCTGTGGAGAAATTCATGAGTGTGATCAATGAACTCAATTATGGCCCCATTCCAAGGATTTCCAGCTTTCCTTTACAATGATACATAGTTGCCTATGAACTTGACACTGCTCTCCAGATCTCTTCAATAAATAAGAAGGATACTCCAGAGCAAGTGTGCACATTCACTCTGCCTTTCTCTCTCTGTCTCTCTCTCACACACACTGGGTCCCCAGCTGATTTTCTTCGCAAGGTTAGTTGCTAATACATTCCTAGCACCCATGCATTATTAATGCTCCCCGCTCTCCAAGGTGGCAGTGACAAATAGGAAGCAAAATCTACTGACTAGTGGGGAATGTACTTTTTAGTCATGCTTGAATTTTTCAATCCATTCTGCTTGTTGAGGATTTTTCTGCAGAGATTCTGAAACTAAATGTGCCTTTATATCCTTCTTCTCCCTTCACCCTTTCCCCACTTTTTGTTTTTCAAATCGAATAGGCATTCAAGTAGACAGAGGAATTATGCATCAGGGCTCTGAGGGGGAGTAGAGTAAAAAGTAATTTTAAATAAAAATTTTGTTAAATACCTTTGATAATTCCCAAAGCAGGAAGGTCATTGTTTCTCTTCACATGTAGTAAGCAGCAGTTTTTACTCCAAAAGGACTTGCATGTAGTTAAATAAATTGTACTATTTTAACTAGGTTATGCCAGCTTTAGTATTCCCAAAATAATACCAAGTGTGTATCATGAGAAACATTGATTGCTTAATGTGCAGATTTGTTTCTTCAGATATAAAATCGTATTCATTCTGTAATATAAGGAAGCAATCTGTGAAGTACATTCTGAGATGGTTCTTGGGTACTATAAATCCCACTAACAGCTCTATTCCATTTGTTTAATTCAGAATTACTTCATGTAAGGTATTATATCTTCGCACATGTGCTGAGAAGCTTTTAGAAAATACCTTTTTGATGTGTAAAGATTTAATTGGTAGAGAACAAAGTAATTGAAATTCCCCCAGCAATTGGAATTGGGAGCAAATCCTTTTTACTATGTTTCCCCAGTTTGAAGTTGGAAATCACAATCCTTTTTTTTATTTTATTTTATTTTATTTCTATTTAATTTCAATAGCTTTAGGGTTACTGGTTGTTTTTAATTACACAGATGAATTGCCCTGGTACCCATCCCCTGAGTAGTGTACATTGTACCCAATAGGTAGTTTTTCATCCCTCACCACCTTCCCACTCTCCTGACTTCTACATGTCCAATGTCCATTATAGTACTCTTTATGCCTTTGTGCAACCAAAATTTAGCTTCCACTTATAAGAGAAGATGTAATATCTGGTGTTTGATTCCAGAGTTACTTCATTTAGAATAACGGCCTCCAGTTCCATCCAAATTGCTGCAAAAATAAATAAATAAATAAATAAATAAATAAATAAAATAATGTTACTTTGTTTTCTGAGGCTGAGTACTATTCCATGGTGTATATGTACCACAGTTTCTTTATCCACTCATTGGTTATTGGTTATTGAATTTCCAAGCTGCGTAATGTAAAGAAAGCTTCATCTATGTGAGATGAATAAACATAGCAAAATCAGATTCACAGAAAGCTTCTTTCCACACATCCACTGTGGTATATGCACACATCACCAAGCCCTTTCTAAGAAAGCTCCTCTCCAGTTTTTATCTGACTGTATTTCCTCTTTCACCATAGGTCCGAATGTGACCCGAAATATCCATTCGCGGATCCATCCACGAGGGAGTTGCATTTGTGAACTGTGCTGTGATAAACGTATGCACGGAGGGGTTTTTTGATATTGTGACTTTTTTTTCTTTGGGAAGATACCAGCATTCGGATTGCTAGATTGAACAGTAGATCTACTTTTAGTTCTCTGAGAAATTTCCATGCAGTTTTCCATAGAGGTTGCACAAGTTTACATTCCGACTAGCTTAGTGTACACCATATCCACATCAATATTTACTGTTTTTTGACTTTTTAATAATGGACATTCTGGCTTGGGTAGGGTGGTATCTCATTGCAGTTTTAATTAGCATTTCCCTGATAATTAGTGATGTTGGGCATTTTTTCATATATTTATTGTCCATTGTTTATCTTCTTTTCAGAAATTTCTATTCATGTCCTCTGCCCACTTTTAAATTTTTTTTTATTAGTTTGAGTTCCTTGTAGATTTGGGATATCATATGCATAATTTGTAACAATTACAATCCTTTACATCAAATAGTCAATTACCACAATATTCTTGTTTGTGAATTATTAATAAACCACTTAAAACATGCTGATCACTTATGCTCATATCAGACAAATTAATAATTCTATAAATTAAAAGATAGTAAGAACTAGAAAGTGATGGCAGAACCATGGTCTTTTATGCAGCTGCAATTTCTCCAAGGGGGAAGATAAAAAAAAAATTTGAATGTATATTTTTACCTAATAATTTGCTAAGTGCTTTCAATATATTATCTCATTTAAATAAAACAAAGATTCTATGAGGCAGGTATTATTATGTCTGCTTTACAATTAAAATTAAAAACTGAGGCAGAATAATTTTGAACGGGCCTAATAAGTGTCAAATCTAAAATGAAATAATTCAATTTGATGTCAAAGTTCATTTTCTGTTTGCCACACAGAGGTTGCCTTCTTAGACCGTGAATTTCTGCATTACAATGTTATTAGTGTTGGTTCTTATAGTTGCTTGCTAATGGTGATGGCACCTGACCCAGTGGAGTTATTTTTCAGTAGGTATCATTGGCTTAAATCCACTTAACATAGATATTTGGCTCAAATGCATGACTTTTATGCCCAAATTCTATTAGAGTACATTTTGTGCTGGGATCTAACACGTGTATTGAGCCATGAAAAAATTAGCTGAAATAATTAGTGTCCTCTTGAAGGTTAAATTAATACCTGTGTATAAGTATAGAATCCCGTATTTAGTAAATAAAGGGACAAAACTGAGGAAATGTTCTGGATTTCCAAGTATGTGAAATAGGCAGATTAGGTATTCTAAAATGAATATGAAATAAATAATAGAATAGTTTGTAACATGGCTCTAAAAGTTACTGTACTGCTGCTCTTCATGAGGATTGAATCCAAGTAACTCCACAAATCTTCCGAAAAGAATACCATTTAATAAGGATATCAAATAAATCCACCCATAACCCATAAATACAGAATAGCAAGGAAAAAATACAAAAACTTCTATTTGTATGTAAGTGCAAGAATAAACACCTGAAATGAGCCGTAATCTCTGACACCCTGGCAGACAGCTGAGTCAGTCTTACCGTGCAAAAAATAAAAAATAAAAAGGAGACTACAAGCAGATCACACAACTCAGTAAATCTAACCCTCAAAATTACTCAGTCCAATCCTAATGGGAAAAAATACTGAAAGCAGGAACGGGTTTGATACCTTATGGATTAGAACTCTAACAGCTTCAAAAGGAATTGGCTTGAAAATGCATGGGATTAGAGGTTGCAATTCTGAGAAGGTAAAACTCTAGAGCAGATTGAAGCAATTTGGAAGAAAATGGGATAGTTTGAAGATCTGGGAAAAACAGAAAAGAAGAAAGCAAACAATCCTTTAGTGGTCCATAAAACAAAACAAAACAAAACAAAAATAGATTGTAGAATCAGAAAATGCACCAACCCATTCACCATACGTAGAGTTGGTTAAATAAATCAAACTGTTCTATATCAATAAAAGAGAATTCTACTAAACTAAGAAGTCTAGTAACTACTCAAGTCTGTTATTTCTTTCCATATTTCACCTCTTATTACTTGCCCTGAAAACTACCACATTTAAAAGTGAATAAAAACAAAATGGCAGGAACGACTCATGCAAAGTGACACACAAAAAAACTAAACAAAACAGAAAGTGGCAATCAAAATTATTCAATTGATTAAGGTGTTAACAAAAACCTCAACTGGAAAACAGAATAAAACTGCAACTCAATACTACAACATAAATTAAACAAATATTATTTGGCAGGTATGAAAGTCCATGCCGAATCAGAATAGAAATGATAAAACTAAACGTATAAAATAAAGAGTTGACTAAAATCATGAAAAATTCCCAGAAAATGACACAATTATCTCAGAAACATAGATCAGATTACTAGGTGCCCATGGAAAATTAGATTCGACTGAAAATACAGTTATCGCAAGAGACTTTGAAAACCAAAAGCAATCAAGAGAATTAAAATGAAATAAATTAGAAATGTGTAAAAGAAAGTAATAAATATACAGGAAAGTCAAAGAAATTACTTCTAGTATTTCTAGTTCCATCAACTTGCACATTCCAATGGAGATTTTCTCCAAGTCCCATGAGTTAGTGAACAGAGTCCTAGGGTCACCACACCAGGCTTTGCTGAGTTCTAAGGGTGGGCCAGGTTGAGCTTCAAAATGGCACAATTATTCAGTTTAGTTGAGTTGGGACATGAGTAGGTAAAAATGATCATCTAAGCACCAATTGCACTGGACCAAGCAAGACAAATAATGCAAAAAGCATGATTTCACTCTCAATACTTTCCAGTCTTGCCAGGAAGACAATATGATTGTGCTTGTAAAACACCGCACCCAAGTGATTCATTTCTTGTGGGAGATAAAGGTTAAATTGTACTGGAAGCTTAGAGGTGAGAAAAACCATCACCATCTGGGGGCAGAAGAGATCACCTATTCCAAAGATGTTGCAATTGCTTAAAACATTTTTGCAACTTGAACTTTGAAAATGTTTTTACAATAAAAACAAAATAATGTTAGTCATGTTCTGACCAAAGTTCACATTACCCTTTTTATTAACCCATGCTGTTCACTAGATGAGACTTCAAATATTTTTATTCTGTTCTTAAAAATCAGATTCACTTATCAAAGCTACAAAAGATGCTGTCATTTTAGGTACAGGTACAGACTCTGAAATCCTCCCAAAAGAATCTTTAAATCTGTTATTTTCAATAGTGATATGGTTAGAGTCTTAAGAATATATTGTCTTAGGGTTGTGACTCAGAACACCACACCTCTTTGAATATATACATTTCACATATTTTTTTTTAATTTGTCAAATTATAGTCATATCTCAAGTGAAATAAGTAAACGATTATGATTGAATTCTTTTTTAAGAAACCTTTGCCTCCCCACAGTCTCTCTCCAGTTGACAGCTAGAATATTCTTTTAAAATATAGATGAGTTTTCTTGTCATTGTGCTTATTAAAATCCTGTAATGGCTTCCAGTGAGGTGTCACAGCTGTAAGATGCTGCACGAGAAATCCCCTGTTCAACATTTGTCTCCATTCCCTCCATGGCCCCGAAGTGACAATTTTACAGTCACACAGCATTATTGCACTTTCTTGAACAGACCAAGCTTCATCCAGTCTGAGGGCCATCACCTTAGCTCTCCCTGCTTCTCAGAAGGCATTTTCTCCAAATCTTGATGTAGCCACCACCTGCTCTTTCTTTATCAAGCATTAACTCAAAGCCACCTCCACAAAGTGTGCTTTCTCAGTCACCTTATCTAAAGTGATGCCAATTCTGCCTGGCCCTGCCCTCCTGGTCCACAAGTCTTTGTTCTCACAGTACCTACTGAAGGTATATTCAATTAAGTGTCTGTTGTCTGTCACTCCAAATGGTAAGTCCCATGTCTCGCTTGTTCAGTGCATAACATTGAACACTAAACAATGTAGTTTATCATCATTTTTAAACTAACTTTTTAAAAAATATTAGTCAACTATGGCTAGAACATATTTATTAAATAAATATATGATTCAATGAATGAGGAATTAAAAGAATAAATAAACAAATGAAGATAGTGGAATTTGATTCATCTCATTCAGCTTTTCTCCTTTCTGATGGTTATAATGGAATAGTTGCTTCCCTGTGGGAAGGAAAAGAAAGGTGTCCTTTATTACCCCACTTCTTAGGGCTTTATTACAAATAAGTGAGGGACTAAGGAAACTTAGTTTAAAATATAATGATGAACTAAATCTAGTGTTCAATGTTATGTTACCTGACTGCCATGTTCTTCAATCCTTCTTCAACTAAACACTCACGTAGAGTTTACTAACTGACATTAAAAATGAAAGGGGAAAAATACGCACACATCATGTGCATCCAGTTTCACATTTATTCATAAGTAAAACTACAGGCTACTGTATTGTTCTGCTATTGACAAACAGACACAAGAGGAAGGAGGAAATACAGGTATTTCAGAGGAAAATGACAGCTGATGGACAGCTCCATAAAATGAATGTTTTTGAACTATTTTCAAAGCTATGCTACCTTTTCCTTTCTAAATTATGGAGACTTGGATTTTCCTTTACTCAAAGCAGAGTCTAGAGACAAGTGACGGTTACCAAATACCAAGAGCGTCATGCAGTTCAAATTTACAAAATACCAAATATGACAATGCACATTTTTATATTTCCTTGTGTGAGTGGATTTTATCATTTCTGGTAGTGACTCAGACATTAGGTAAGATGGGTAAGTATCATTGGACAAGCATTGATAGAAATGGAAAAAAAAAAAAAAAAAAAAAAAAAAAACAAGGATCAGGAGCAGAATGAAACTCTATTCTTTTCAGTCCTTGACAGTTTCTTTTATTTAAAGTTTCCAAATATTATCTATGAATGTCACTTTTCAAACCATTGTGGTAAAAAACTCATTATCAAGGCCATCACAAACAAAAGGAAAATTATTTTGTGTGTTTTGAAAAGTAAGGAGTAATTATTATGGCTGAGGAAAAAATCAATTCATTCTTTTTCTTGTTGTTCAGTTCTTACTTTTTCTTTGCCTTAGCTTTAAATGATATCTAGTCCAGAGGCATGAGGCCATGAAGTCCTTTCATGGTACTTCTCCTGGGAAAAGCAAAAATAAATAAAGAGAAAAAGCTTGGAATGAAAACAGCAAAGATGAAGTCTATATTCAAAAGCATTAGAGAAGCTAAAATATTGATATGCTACCCTACCTATAGGCTATGAATATCTGCATATTTTTTGAACACCAAAGCCATGCCCTTTATGGTGAAGGTTTTGTGTGAAAGAGTGCCATGTTACAGTGCCACATTTCATTATTATAGTATATTAATCCTCACATAGGATATTATTACTCACAGAGAATCTGTAGCTATGTCTTACTCTGGCGCTGTGAGTTTGGTTCCTGAATAGATTCACTTAAAATCTGGAGGAGAGGAAGGAGAGAGAGACAGTGAGAGAGGTGAGAGAGAGAGCAAAAGATGGGGGAGAAAGAGAAAGAAAGAAGGAAGGAAGGAAGGAAGGAAGGAAGGAAGGAAGGAAGGAAGGAAGGAAGGAAGGGAGGAAGGAAGGAAGGAAGGAAGGAAGGAAGGAAGGAAGGAAGGAAGGAAGGGAGGGAGGAAGAAAGGAAGGAAGGAAGGAAGGAAGGAAGGAAGGAAGGGAGGAAGAAAGGAAGGAAGGAAGGAAGGAAGTGGCGGAGGTCAGTTTAAAAATTAGCAACCATAAAAGCCACGAGTTCATGAAGCAAACTAGTCAAACTTTTTGGCAAAATGTGATAGTTTAATGAAGAAGTAACATCATATGTTTTTATCCAGATAATCTTAGTCTATGATGGAATCCACTGTATGAGTCTTTGGAAATGTTATAAAGCATTGGTCTGGTAGCTCTTTCAGAGCCCTGTATGTACAGACTTTCATGTTATTAAAAAATAAGATATCATGATATTACTTAGAAGGCTGCTAGGTGCATCAGCTAAATATTGTACAGTCTGACTTTTTAAATTTTATTTTAAGGAAATTTTATGAATACTAAATACTAAAATTTTGTGAATACTAAAATAGCAACATGGGTAATATTACTTTAGGCAAGAAACGACCTATAGAAATATATATTTAAACATAAACGCAACACACACTATGTTACTGCACTTCATTTATTCTTTTGCCTTTAGTATGAACCACTGGGACTCACAATTACTATCACAGAACAGAATTAAGTAGTGTATTCCCAGAGCCCAACTCCATTAGAACACATAGACTCTTTGTCACTCTAGGTCAGCTGTGAAAGGGAAGAAGTCACAAGTGCAGAAAGGCTAAGGAAGTCTCCTCTCCCTAGGTAAAAGGTTCAATGCCATTTTTATCATGCATTTTAACCCAATGACTTTGTCATAATCTCTGGGGAAGCTTCCCATTTACTTAATAAATTATTTATTGGTTATGGTAACTACAGTACAAAATAATTTGTTTATACACAAGCCATTCATTTGTGACCTTTAGTTGAGGTGTACTTTCTGGTTCTGTCTGATGTCCGTAATGCAAAAATGTTGAAGAGCAGTGAAAAAATGGTACAGTAAGATTAGGTGACTTGGTCCAGTTGAAATAGTTATGTGTACTCACAGCACGATAGGCATTTTTAAACTTCAGGCTTCCATTGGCATCACATTCAAAGCATGGACTGTATTTAGAGTAATCATATAATTTATGGTCCTGGCCACAACAATTTTGGAAGTAGAAGAGGGCATTATTAATACACCAAAAAAGCAAGCACTAAACTGGGTATGTCTCAGGCAAATTGTGTATATGGTCACTTAATTATCTCATGATTCTACCAAAGAAAGTTCCATGGTTTCAACTAAAAGCTACTTTAATTACTGAAAAATATGCATAGTTCAGGGGAAAATCTAGGTGGGTCAACATAAGTTCACTAGGCCTTAGGGGAGAGACATAGATGAGAAGATATGTTACATTTATGCTCTTTCTCTTTTAAAAAATTTCCTTTGAATTAAATAAAACAATAAAATCTTAAAATTTCTAGTGAAATAGGTGAGTTTGTTCCTTTACTTTAAATGTGATTCCCTATTTAGAAGTATTTATTAAGCTCGAGAACATTCATTTATTCAATCATTCATGCAATCATTAAGAATTATTAATACTTTACTATGTCCAGGCACAGTTCCCAGTGCAAGGGCTATAAATACGAGTAAGATAAAGTCACTGCCCTCAAAAAGTTACAGAAGAGCAAGAGAGTCTATAACAAAGAGCGAAGTAGGTGTATGGCAATAATGTTAAAAATTCATGCAGCTTATTGTGGAAGTTTTTTGAAGGCAATAGCTTATGACACCTATGTATTCTGTTAATCATGTAATGAGAACCACACAGATATGGTCTTTCCCTCATGAAAGTAACATTTAACTTATAGAAGGGTTGAAGCGAGAGAACAGAAACCATGATGAAATGAATATATAAAAAATTTTAGGGAGCAACCATTAAAAATATTTATTTTTAAAAAGTACACATATTTTTAAAATGTGTTCATTTTAGAAAATGGACAATTTCTTCCCTTTCCCCTGTATTTTTCAACTCATTGCATTTGAATTAGCCCAGTGACTCTATGACAAACAGAATGTTGGGAAACCGAAGTTGTACACGTTTTAAGTCTGAGCTTTAAGAGACCTTGCATGCTTCCCCCTGCTCTGGGAGCCCCTAATACTGCAGTCAACTGAAAAAGCCAGGGATAACCTTTTGTCTGATAAAAAAGGAGAGCCATGTTAACCTAGCTGACAATCATCCAACTTGCAGCCTGATGGCAGAGGCATGAGTGAGCCCTGAAGAGACTAGAAAAATATCCAGCATAACTCAGCACAAATATCCAGCAAAACTCAGCAAAAAAACACCATCACAAGAACAAAAAGTCAGGTGAGTGATCACAGTGCCTGGCTTTAACTTTATATTGCTGAAAGAGGCATTGAAGAGGGTAGGAGAGACAGTCTTGAATTGCTGATGCTACCCCTCCTCTATCCCCTGGCAGCAGCCATATGGCATGGAGAGACTGTGCACATAGGAGAGGTAGAATGCAGTGACTAAGGGCCTTTACATTGTACTCAGTCCTGTCCTGTCACAGCAAAAAGCAAAGTCATGCTGAGTTCAGCCAGCACTCATGCATGGAGAGAGCATTTGGACCAGATCTAGCCAGAGGGGAATCACCCATCCCCATGGCTGGAACTCGAGTTTCTCAGCAAGCCTTGCCTCCATGGGCCAATGTGCTCCGGAGCCCTAAGGAAACTTGAAAGGCGGTCTAGGACACAAAGACTGCAATTCCTGGGCAACTCCTAGTGCTAGGCTAGGCTCAGAGTCAGTGGACTAACATAGCATGTGACCTAGGGAGACAATAGATAGGTTGGCTAAGGGAGTGCTTGTGCCACTCCCACCCCAACTACAGGCAGTGCAGCTCACAGAAACCAGAGTGACTCCTTCCTTCTGCTTAGGAGAAGAAAGTGAAAAGCAAAGAGGTCTTCGTCTTGCATCTTTGATACCAGCTCAACCACAGTAGTATAGGGCAGAGTCATGAGGTCCCCATTCCAGGCCCTAGCTCATGGATGACATTTCTAGACATACTCTGGCCATAGGGAACCCACTGCCTTGAAGGGAAGGACCTGTCCTGGCAGGACCTGCTGACTAAAGAGCTCTTGGGCCCTGAATAACCAGAAGCAATACACAGGTAGTATGCCACAGGCCTTGGACTCTGAGAAATGCTAACTTCAGGTGTGATCCAGGACATTTCTAGCTATGGTGGTTATGGTGAAAGAAATCTTCTGTTTCAGAAAAGAAGAGGTAAAAGTAAAAGGGATTTGTCTTGCACCTTAGGTGCTAGCTTAGCCATAGTGATGTAGAGAAACAAGTAGGCTCTTCTGGTCCCTGGGTCCAGGCGTAGGATCTTGGACAGCATTTCTGGACCTGCTGTGGGACAGAGGAGAGCCGATTTCCCTGAAGGGTGAGTCCCAGGCCTGGCAGGATTCAACACAAACTGACCAACAGCTCTTGGGCTCTTCGTAAACACTGGTGGTGGTCTGGCAGAATTCTGGCATGTGATAGTAATGGTGAACCCCAGTGGTTCATACTAAAGGCAAAAGAACAAGTGAAGTGCAGTCATGTACTCTATGTTGAGTTTATGTTTAAATATATCTTTCCATAGGTAGTTTCTTGCCTAAAGTAATATAACCCGTGTTGGTATTTTATTAGGATAATTGGTAAAATTTTCTTAAAATAAAATTTTAAAAGTCAGACTGTACAATATTTAGCTGATCTACCCACCAGCCTTCCAGGTAATATCATGACATCTTATTTTTTAATAAAATGAAAGTCAGCACGTACAAGGCTCTGAAAGAGCTACCAGGCCAATGCTTTAAAACATTTCCAAAGACTTATACAGT
This sequence comes from Piliocolobus tephrosceles, assembly GCF_002776525.5. Lineage (NCBI taxonomy): Eukaryota > Metazoa > Chordata > Mammalia > Primates > Cercopithecidae > Piliocolobus > Piliocolobus tephrosceles. The sequence continues at coordinate 31,129,833 of NC_045444.1, read as the reverse complement.
GGTTTCCATTATAGAATAAGATTCTCTGGATAAATACATATGATGCTACTTCTTCATTAAACTATCATATTTTGCCAAAAAGTTTGTTTGACTAGTTTCCTTCGTTAACTCATGGGCTGGCAATGGTGGTGGCCACAGGGAGAGGCTCCGCTGCCTGTGAAAGGGGGACACACAAGTGGAAAGGACTTAAGATTGTGATTCGAGTGCCAACTTACCCACAGTAGAATAGAACACCAATTAAACTTCTAAGAATTTTGACTCCAATCTCTGACTTCCAGACAGCACCTCCTGACCAACTCAGGGCCTGAGAGAACTTGTTGCCCTAAAGAGAAGGACACAAACCACGTTGGCTTCACCGCCTGTTGACTGTAGAGCCCTAGGGACTTGAGTTAACATAGGTGGTAGCCAAATAGTGATGACAGCAGTCCTTGGGTGAGACCCAGTTATGAGCTGGTTTCAGGTCCGACCCAGTGCAGTCCCAGTGGTGGTGTTCACAGAGGTGCTTGCACTACCATGCCCCTAGTTCCAGGCAGCTCAGCACAGAGTGAGAGATTCCATTTGCTTGGGAGAAAGTAAGTGAAAACAACAAGTCTCTGCCTGGTAATTCAGATAATTCTTCCAGATCTTATACAAAACCACCACAGTAGTACCTCCATGAGTCTGCAAAGACTACAGCATTTTTGGGCTTGAGGCCCAACTCCCTTGGAATATGTGGAGAGCCTTCCCAAAAAGGATGGGCACAATGAGCTAAGACTGCGAAGACCACAATATAAACTTAATTCTTCAATGCCCTGACACTGACAAACATAAACAATCATCAAGATCATTTGGGAAAACATGACCTCACCAAATAAACTAAATAAAACACAAGGAGCCAGTCTTGAAGAAACAGATCTGTGACCTTTCAGACAGATAATTCAAAATAACTGGTTTGAGAAAATCCAAAGAAATTCAAGGTAATACAGAGAAGGAATTCAGAATTCTATCAGATAAATTTAACAAAGAGATTAAAATAATTAAAAAGGATGAAGAAGAAATTCTACAGTTGAAAAATACAGTTGATATACTGAAGAATGCATCAGAGTCCCTTAATTAGAGAATTTATCAACCAGAAGAAAGAATTAGTAAGGCTGAAGACAAGCTATTTGAGAATACAGTCAGAGGAGACAAAAGAAAAAAGAATAAAAAAGTAATGAAGCATGCTTACAAGATCTAGAAAATAGGCCCAAAAGGGCAAATAGTCAGAGTTATTGGCCTTGAAGAGGAGTTAGAGAAAGAGATAGGGATAAAAAGTTTATTCAAAAGAATAGTATCAGAGAACTTCCCAAACCTAGAGAATTACATCAACATTCAAGTACTAGAAGGTGATAGAACACCAAGCAGATTTAACCCAAAGAAAACTACCTCAAGGCATTTAATAACCAAACTCCCAAAGGGCAAGAGTAAAGAAAGGACCCAAAAAACAGCAAAAGAAAAGAAACAACTAACATACAATGGAGCTCCAATGTGTCTGGCAACAGACTTTTCAGTGGAAATTCTATAGGCCAAGAGAAAGTGGCATGACATATTTTAAGTGCTGAAGGAAAAGAGTACCCTAAAATACTGTATCCAACCAAAATTTCCTTTGAAGCATGAAGAAGAAAGAAAGACCTTTTCAGACAAACAAAAGTTGAGGGATTTCATTAACACCAGACCTGTCCTGTAAGAAATGTTAAAAGAATATCTTCAATCTGAAAGAAAAGGATGTTAATAAGCAAGAAGAAATCATCTCATGGTAAATAAAAAGAAAAAAAAGAAAAAGAAAAGAAAATCAGTGGTATTAGTAAGCACACAGAAAATCCCAGAATAGCATAACACTGTAATTGTAGTATATAAACTACTGTTATCTTAAGTAGAAAGAGTTAGTGATGAACCAAGCAAAAATAACAACTACAAGAACTTTTCAAGACATAGACAGAATAAGACATGAAGAGAAACAACAAAAAGTTAAAAAGTTGGGGGACAGGCAGGGTGCAATGGCCCATGCCTGTAATCCCAGCACTTTGGGAAGCTGAGGCGAGTGGATCACCTGAAGTCAAGAGTTCAAGACCAACCTGGACAACATGGAGAAACCCCATCTCTACTAAAAGTACAAAGTTAGCTGGGTGTGGTGGCACATACCTGTAATCCCAGCTACTATGGAGGCTGAGGCAGGAGAATTGTTTGAACCTGGGAGGCAGAGGTTGCGGTGAGCCAAGATCGTGCCATTGCACTCCAGCCTGCACAAGGAGAGTGAAACTCTGTCTCAAAATAAATAAATAAATAAATAAATAAATAAATAAATAAATAAATAAAGTGGGGGGACAAAGTTCAAGTGTAGAGTTTTTATTAGTTTTTTTGTGTGTGTGTTTGTTTATGAGATCAGTATTAAGTTGTCATCAGTTCAAAATAATGGGTTATAAGGTAGTACTTTCAAGCCTTATGGTAACCCCAATGCAAAAAACATACAACAAATACTCAAAAATTAAAAATCAAGAAATTAAAGCATACCACCAGAAAAAAAGAAAAACAACCAAACAAAACAAAAAACACTTTCAGTAAAAGGAAGACTGGAAGGAAGAGAAGATCAAAAGCAACCAGAAAACAAATAACAAAATGGCAGTAACTCCCTACTTATCATTAATAGCATTTAATGTAAACAAATTAAACTCTCCAATCAAAAAACCTAGATTATCCAAATGTACACAAAAAAGCAAGATCCAATGATCTGCTGCCTACTACAAATACACTTCACCTATAAATACTGAAAATAATGTGATGGAGAAAGATATTCCATGTCAGAGGAAATAAAAAAAAATGGCAAGAATAATAATATTTATATCAGACAAAATATATTTCAAAACAAAAACTCTAAGAAGAGACAAAGAAGGTCATTATATAATGAGAAAAAACTCAATTCAGCAAAAGGATATAATGATTGTAAATATATATGCACCAAACACTGAAGCACTCAGATATATAAAGCAAACATTATTAGAGCTAAGGAGAAGATAGATCCCTATACAATAATAGCTGGAGACTTCAACACCGCACTTTCGACATTGGACAGATCTCCCAGAGGAAAAATGTCAACAAAGAAACATAAGACTTAATCTGTATAATAAACCAAATAAACCCAATAGATATTTACAGAACATTTCATGCAACAGTTACAGGAAAAAAAAAAAAAAGAGAGAGAGAGAGAGAAGACCCAAATAAATAAAATCAAAGATATAAAGGTGATATTACAACTGATACCACAGAAATTCAAGGTCCCTCAGGGCTACTGAGAGCAACTATGTGCCAATAAATTGGAAAGTCTGGAAGAAATGAATAAATTCCTAGACACATAAACGTACCAAGATTGAACCATGAAGAAATCAAAAGCCTGGACAAGCCCAATAACAAGTAATGAGGTTGAAGCCATAATAAAAAGTCTCCCAGTCCAACAAAGACTGGTACATAATGGCTTCACTGCAGAATTCTACCAAACGTTTATAGAAGAACTGACACCAAGCCTACTCAAACTAGTCTGAAAAATAGAGGAAGAGGGAATATTCCCAAACTCATTCTATAAAGCCACTATTATACCAATACCAAAACCAGACAAAGACACATCAAAAAATGAAAACTACAGGTCAATATCACTGATAAATATTGATGCAAAAGTCCTCAACAAAATACTAGTAAACCAAATTCAACAATACCTTACAAAGATCATTCACGTTAATCAAGTGGGATTTACCCTAGGAAGCAAGGTTGGTTCAACATATGCAAATCAATCAATGTGATATATCATATCAACAGAATGACAGACAAAACTTATATGATTTTTTCAATTGATGCTAAAAAAAATTTGATGAAATTCAACATCCTTTCATGACAAAAACTCTTAAAAAACTGGGTATAGAGGGAACATATCTCAACATAACAAAAAGTTATATATAACAGACACACAACTAGTATCTTTCTGAATGGGGAATAACTGAAAGCCTTTCCTCTAAGGCCTGGAACATGACAAGGATGCCCACTGTTACCACTGTTACTCATCGTAGTACTAAAGTCCTAACTAGAGCAACTAGACAAAAGAAAAAAATAAAGGGCATCCAAATTGGAAAGCAAGATGCCGAATTATCATTATTTGCAGGTGATATGATCTTATATTTGGAAAGACCTAAAGAGTCCACCAAAAATATATTAGAATTTATACATTCAGTAAAGTTGCAGGATACAAAATTAACATACAAAATTTAGCAGCATTGTTATATACCAATAGTAACCATTTTAAGAAAAAAAAAAAATAAGTAACCTAATCTACAATGGCCACAAATAAGATCAAATACCTAGGAATTAACCAAAAAAGTGAAAGATCTCTATAATGAAAATTATAAAACATTGATGAAATAAATTGAAGATGACACAAAAATGAAAAATATTTCACATTCATTGAATCAATATTGTTAATCCATACAATCCAAAGCAATCTACAGACTTAATGCAATTTCTGTCAAAATACCAATGACATTCTTCACAGAAAGACAAACCCTAAAATTTATATGGAACCACAAAAGACCCACAATAGCCAAAGCTATCCTAAGCAGAAAGAGCAAAGCAGGAAGAATAACAGTATCTAACTTCAAATTATATTACAGAGCAATAATAACCAAAACAGCATGGTACTGGCATAAAAATAGACACATAAACCAAAGGAACAGAATAGGGAACCCAGAAATACATTCACACACCTACAGTAAATTCATTTTTGACAAGGGTGCCAAGAACATCCATTGAGGAAAAGATAGTCTTTTAAATAAACAGTGCTGGGAAAACTGGATATTCATATGCAGAAGAATGAAACTAGACCCTTATCTCTTGCTATATACAAAAATCAAATCAAAAATGGATTCAATATTTAAATCTAAGACCTCAAGCTATGAAATTACTACAAGAAAACACTGGGGAAATAATCCAGAACATTTCTGGGCAAAAAATTTTTTAGTAATACACCACAAGCACTATAGATAACTAAAGCAAAAATGGATAAATCAGATCACATCAAGTTAGAAAGCTTCTGCACAACAAAGGAAACAATAAAAAAAGTGAAGAGACAACCCACAGAATGGGAGAAAATATTTGCCAATTACCAATCTGAAAAAGAATTAATAACCAGAATATATCAGAAACTCAAACAACTCTATAGAAAAACTGTAATAATCCAGTTTAAAAATGGGCAAAAGATTTGAACAGACGTTTCTCAAAAGAAAACACACAAATGGTAAACAGACATGTGAAAACGTGCACATCACTGGTCATCAGAGAAATGTAAGTCAAAACTACAAGGAAATATCATCTCACCCCAGCTAAAATGGCTTTTATCCTAAAGACAGGCAATAACAAATGCTGGTGAGGATGTGGAGAAAAGGGAATCCTTGTGCAGTGTTGTTAGGAATGTAAATTAATTCAACCACTATGGAGAACAGTTTGGAGATTCCTCAAAAAACTGAAAATAGAGCTTCCATATGATCCAGCTATCCCCCTTCTAGGTATATATCCAAAAGAGAGGAAATCAGCACATTGAAGAAATAGCTTTGTTTCTTGCGCACTGTTCACAATAATCAAGATTTGTAAGCAACCTAAAGGTCCATCAACAGATGGAAGGATAAAGAAAATGTACATACACACAATGGAGTACTATTCACCCATAAGAATGAGATCCTGTCATTTGCAACAATATGGATGAAACAGGAAGTCATTACATGAAATGAAGTAAGCCAGGCAAAGAAAGACAACACATGTTCTCACACACTTGTGGGATCTGAAAATCAAAACAATTGAACTCTTGGAGATATAGAGTAGAAGAATGGTTCCCAGAGGCTGGGTAGGGTAGTGAGTGGGAGAAGGGAGGTTACCAAAAAAATAGAAAGATGTATAAGACCTAGTATTTGATAGCACAACAGTATGATTATGGTCAATAATAAATTAATTGGACATTTTAAAATGACTAAAAATTATAATTGAATTGTTTATAATACAAAAGATAAATGCTTGAGGGGATGGATATCCCAGTCTCCATGATGTGATTATTATGCACTACATGCCTGTATTGAAATATCTCATGTAGTCCATAAATATATACGCCTACTATGTACCTGCAAAAATTAAAAATAAAACATTTATTTAAAAAGCAAATTGGATTCTATATAAATCCATACACATACAAATATGTATATACATATATAATTATATTTTTATTGAAATATATATGTGTATGTGGTCCTATTATAGGTTTTATATATGCATTATCATATATTTACATACACTTATATAGTCTTTATTTGATTTGATTTTTTTGAGACAGTCTCACTCTGTCGCCAGGCTGGAGTGCAGTGGCACGATCTTGACTCACTGCAACCTCCGCCTCCTGGGTTCAAGCGATTCACCTGCCTCAGCCTCCCAAGTAGCTGAGATTACAGGCACCGGCCACCCCACAAGGCTAATATTTGCATTTTTGTAGAGATGGGGTTTCACCATGTTGGTCAGGCTGGTTGTTGAACTCCTGACCTCAGGTGATCTGCCCATCTGGCCCTCCCAAATTGCTGGAATTACAAATGTGAGCCATCGCGCCCGGCCGTGAATTTTAACATGAGACTAGAGTTTTCCATTTACTTTCTTCTAGCAACTTGCCAGGAAGAGTTTCTTCCAAACACCCCACTCCCAAAATAGTAGAGATGAATAGCTAGTATTTCTTATGCTGACTATCTGAGACTGTTATTGGATGTGTTCGTTTAAAGGAGGTACCCAGGTGTTGGTCACTGTTGCTCTCACAGCTCTAGATGATGCATAATGTGCTAAATGGCTATAAAAAGAATAACACAGTGGGGAAAAATGTTGGGGTGGTGAGAGGACAAGGGCCCTTAGAGATGTTCAGGTTGATACTTCTAGATGAGTTAGGGGGAAGAATGTGCTTCCATATATTGAAATAGCTTCAGATGTATTTGGCTTATGTATTTTTTGGGGAAAAAAAAAACAAAACAAAACAAAAAAAAAAAAACTTTGCTACATCTCTCTCTCTAAATTTCTTCAATTAAAATTGCTAGATTCTGCAATTTGAGAAAACAGAACTTTTGACTAGAAGTTTAGGGAGAAGACAGGAGAGACAAATATGTAGAAACATTGTATCTACATAAGTAAAGATATCCTAGGTTAAACACTTCCTATATGTTCCTACTTAGGAGTAAATGAGTCATTGTAAATAGAACCCATAAAATTGGGTATTTGAAATGTATCATCTAAGATGAATTGAAATGACCTGGATATTACAGATACAAAATGTGAAGTCAATACTGAAAATAAATAAAACGTTGGAATTATGGGTGGCTCAATTCTGGGCCCTCTTTTCTTCTTACTCTCTTCTCTCACTCCATGAAACCACTTTCTTGCCCATGTTTAATTGACATGCCAACTAACCCTCAAGTTTATATTTTTAGGCAGAAATCTTTTTAATTCTGTACCTGTAAATTCACTTGACTATGTCACTTTTAAATGTCACAAAGACACTGAATTCTCACTGAGTCCATAATTGAAATGATGATTTTCTCAGCAAGATTGGATTCCCTTCCACTTTCCTTTATTGGCAAATGTCCCAGCCAGCCATCCAGTTCTGTGACTGAGAAATCCAGGAGTTATTTGTGACACTTGGCATTTCCTCACCCTAGATCTGATATAAATTATAAGGTCCTATCTGTTTTACTCACTAAAACCTCTGCAAACATCCACTTTTCTCCCTCTCCATTGCCATTTTCCTAGTGCAGTGTATTATCAAGGGTTCTCTAGAAGGACAGAACTAATAGGATCTATGTACATAGGAGAGGGAATTTATTAAGAATTGACTCACGTGATCACCAGGTAAAGTCCCACAACAGGCCGTCTGCAAGTTGAGGAGCAAGGAAGCCAATGGTGGATCAGTCCAAGTCCCAAAACCGTGAAAGTAGGGAAGCCGACAGTGCAGCCTTCATTCTGTGGCCAAAGGCCTGAGAGCCCCTGGTAAACCACTGGTGCTAAGCTCAAGAGTCCAAAAGCTGAAGAACTTGGAGTCTGATGTTCGAGGGCAGGAAGCATCCACCATGGGAGAAAGATGAAGGCTGGAAGACTCAGCAATTCTGCTTTTTCATCTTGTCCTGCTTGCTTTATTCTTGCCTACCTGGCAGCTGATTCAATGGCACCTACCTGGGCTGAGGGTGGGTCCACCTCCCCTGGTCCAGTGACTCAAATGTTAATCTCCTTTGACAACACCCTCAGAGACACACCCAGGAACGATATTTTGCATTCTTCAATCCGATCAAGTTGACACTCAATGTTAACCATCACATGCAGCTACTATCAATCCTGCCTGGACTGCTTCCACAGCCTCCAGCTTTTCCTCTCCATATCCACTCTTATCCTCTAATCCTCTCTCTCCACTGCAGCTAGCATGATCCTGCAAAAATGCAAGTATGATCATTTTTCTACTCAAAACTCTTCAATAACTTTTTATTTTTTAAATTACCAAGACAAAAATATTTATCATGGTCCAGAAGGTTCTGCACGAACTGACCTGTGTCTGTTTTTCTAAGTGATTCTTCTCTCAAAATTTTGAGTTCAGATGTTCAGGTGATTTAGGCAAAGTAATACCTTTGTTTCTAGGTGGAGAACACTCTCCTTTCTTCATTGTTCCGTGTAAGTTGCTCCCTTTGTTTCCACCCCACCCTCATCTTCCTCCTCCAGTAATTCCTACTCACTTTTCTGATCTTAGCTGAGGTATGACTTCCTCAGGAAACTAATTCTTGACCATTGTGTCCCAGGCTAATAAGGTCCCCCAGCTTAGCTTTATCATTCAAATTATTTTTCTTTCAGAACAGTTGTAATTAGCAATTAAATGCTTTCTTGGTTGTTAGATTGGCTGTCTGGATTTATGCTGGTCAATAAAGTAGCCAGTAGTCACATAAGGCTATATAAATTTAGTTACACATTTAAAAATATGTGTTCTTCAATCAATCTATCCACTTTTCAAGTGTTCAATAGCCACAATGACTACTTATGACTGTATCAGACACTGCAAATACAGAGCATTTCATCACTGCAGAAAGTTCTATTGGGTAGTGTAGGCCTTGACTCTAAGCTGTGTGAAAGTAGAGTCTGCTCAGCATTAAAAGCCACTTTCTAGTAGATGCCAAAAAAAAAAAAAAAAAAAATACTGTTTGCTTGTTTTTGAAGGGAAATCTCAGTCCTTAGATCAAGCTTTTTTATTCTATATCATGAAATGATTTGATTAAAATTCTTCATACTGGATTTGTTTACTTCATAAAAGATTAATGAATTTGCTCATATGCTCATGTCATTATGGTTTAATATAGCACACATTGATGGTCCCGTTTTTAATTCAATATTGTCCTATAACTCATAGCTAAAAATTTTCCTAAATCGGATTCTTGGTACGGATGATTTAGCAACATCTCAAGATTAAGAACCTCTGTGGTTTAAGGGCAAACAATTCTCTTCAAGTGTTCCTAAATCACATCTGCCTCTCCTTTTAAATTGCAATATCACCTTTTTCCTGTGTAGATTGATCATGGGCCAGTTGGCTCTCATCCATATCTTTAAATCAAATGTGCACTGGTAGAGCAGGCAGGTTGCAGAAAGAATGAGAAACAAGGCCAGCGAAGCTCATCTTAAGTCATTCTATCACAACCTTGAGTCAGGACACCTTCTAGTCTGTCACCTTTGCAGGAGCGACTAGAAGATGGCTTCACCTGCAGCTCTTATTTTTCCCTGTCTTTCCACTAAAATATTGAGGACTTTAAAAAACTGAAAAGAAAGACAATTATTTGTGTGACTGTGGCACCAAATTCCTGACCACTTTGCAATGAAATGAACTGTCAAAGAGGCCCTGGGGCATTTGTATCTGATCCACCACCTAAGGCCAAACACAGTCTGGTACCTTCCACGGATTGATATTAGGGCCTCGGTAAACCTTTTGAAAGAACCTCAGAGATTCTCTGAGATGACACAATTCTCTAATTGTTCTCTAAACAATTAGAGAGTACAAGATTCCATTCAAAAACAGATGATCTTTAGTGAATAAAGATTTAACTCTGTCATAAATAAAGGAGCATCTGAGCTTAAGAAAATGAATTCCTTTGGGCAATCATAATTCAGTGACTATGTAATTCTTTTCAATTAACAAGGACTATCTTGATTTTAAAAACTTAACATCATAGTATAGACAAGATCAGGATTCTTCCAGTGTGTAAGATTAGCAGAATATAGGTCATAAAACTTCAGAACGCTGAGTCTAGGCAGAGATAATGCTTTGGATTTTTTTGTTTTATTTTACCATTTGCTATATCCATGGTTGGAAGGATTGAAAGTTAACATCAAAAGATAACTATCTGGCAATTCTAGATTCTTTGTTCATAATTATACATAAGTGTATAATTACTCTATATAGTTTTTTTTTTTTTCTAAGATGGAGTCTTGCTCTGTCATCCAGGCTGGAGTGCAGTGGGGTGATCTTGGCTCACGCAACCTCCACTTCCCGGGTTTAAGCGATTCTCATGCCTCAGTCTCCCAGGTAGCTGGGATTACAGGCATGCACCACCATGCCCAGTGATTTTTTTTGTATATTTAGTAGAGATGGTGTTCCAACATGTTGGCCAGGTTGGTCTCCAACTGCTAACCTCAGGCGATCTGCCTGCCTCGGCCTCCCAAAGTGTTGGGATAACAGGCATGAGCCACTGTGTCTAGCCCTATGTAGATGTTATTCTATAGTGTTAGATCATTTATTATCAGTTAACTGTATAAAGTTCAAATTAACCAATACTGATAACAAAATAAAACGTAGACAATCTTAAGTGTTAGATATTTTAACTATTGTCCAAATCATTCAGGGATAAGGGAAAGAAAGAGGAGGGCAAACATGTAGTAGAAATGTATGAAACATGTAGTGGAAAGTCTAGTACCTTTCATATAGCCACCACTTTTGCTACATGGTTCCATAAGAAGTATATTTCTTCATTAGTATTTTAATAAAATTGCAAGATAGGATACAAAATGAGGACTGTATAATTTAGAAACAGCAGGTGCTAAATTTAAATTTTTATTCTACAGCTAAGTAAAAAATGATTTAACCTTTTCCACTCTTCGTTTCTATGGTACGAGGCTGCTCATTTTCCAGGGTAATTGTCAAGCCTTGGTGATGCACATAAAAGCACCTATCACATTGCAGGTTCATAGTAGTCATCCACTAAATAAAAACATTGTGCTTAAAAAATAAAATTAAGTTTTTATTCATAATTTATTAAATTACATGAGCATAACTTATGATCATATGGCTGCTGAAAAAAAATGCAGTTAACATAGTTTAAAAAATACTTTAGAATCAGAAGAAATATCTCCTAGAATACTCTATTCACCAGGCCTCTCACATCTAACTAATTTAGTCAATATCTGGATATTTCTAAAAGTGTAGAATAAATATATGCTTCTATAACATTTATTTTATTCTGGGTATTATCTAGACATTTGAAATTCTTGAGAAATTATTTAGTGGCATAGATATGATATATCAAACATGAATGGTATAATTTTAAGACTAAAGAGTATTTGCCAACTTTAATGAAAATGTTTCTGGATGCAGTTTACTTTTTGACAGCCTGCAATCATTGTTCCTTTTTAAAATTCATGTATTTGGGAAGGACTAGAAGTAAATGAAGTAAAATATTTTGTAAGGAATATCTTCATTAGCTTTTTGGTATTTATTTATTTATTTATTTATTTATTTATTTATTTATTTATTTAT
>NC_045444.1:31081724-31117969 GCF_002776525.5 Piliocolobus tephrosceles | reverse complement strand
TATTTATTTATTTATTTATTTATTTATTTATTTATTTATTTATTTATTTGATGGAGTCTTGCTCTGTCACCCAGGCTGGAGTGCAGTGGAGCAATCTTGGCTCAGTGCAACCTCCTTCACCCAGGCTCATATGATTCTCCTGCCTCATCCTCCTGGATAGCTGGGATTACAGGCGTGTGCCACCATGCCTAGCTAATATTTTTATATTTTTAGTGGAGACAGGGTTTCACCATGTTGACCAGGCTGGTCTCAAACTCCTGACGTCAAATGATTCTCCTGTCTCGGCCTCCCAATGTGCTGGTATTATGAGTGTGAACCACTGTGCCCAACCCTTCATTAGCTTTTTAAAATTACTAGAGAGCATTATGTTTGCCATGTTTCTGGACTGCCCATCTTTTTATATGTACTCAGAGCAAGTACAATAATAAAATGTTTAGCAATAAATTGAGAATAGCTTTGAAGGAGAATTTCCATATACGTGGTTAAACTGTTTTTGAGAAAATGTATTCTAAATCCAGCAATTCTTTGCTATGATCCTGGTATATTGACTCAAACTGTATTTGGAAAGTTTCTTGGTTGAGGTATATTATGTCCTTAATAGTATAGAACTCAACATTCACACATTTTATAAAAAGTGAATTACAATGGGCCTTATCTATTCTAAAAAATACATCACACCCATTATCTGATTTCACATGAAAAGCATTGTGTGTTACACTGTTGGAAATATGATTTTACATGAAGCACACAAACTAACATAGGTACCCAAAAATGGCCCTTTAAGAATTCTCCCCTTACAGAGGCCCCAAATCAGATAGGATGAGGTTTTGGCAGAATAATCATTTGTATTTTCTAAGTGAAGCCACTTTGTGCCAATCGAGTTTTCCTTCTTTCTTCTTTTCTTGGTAACTAAAGAAGGCCAAATGCATTTCATGGTTTGAAAAATAAACATTGCTACTGGCTTGAGGCCTAGCCCACCAAGTATTGGCTTGTAGTTAGTTCATTTTGTCAGTCATCGGTATACCCAGAAAATGAAAGAATGTTCTGTAATAGGAATGCCAACAGACAGCTAGTGTGATACAACTCTAATGTAACTGTCTTGACTATTTTCTTTTTTTATCTAGTCGTCTTAAGATGATCTAAATCTATCTACTTCTGGCTGTCAGTCTCCACATATTCACCTTTGCTGCCAATGTAGTGTCACCCATCTATGACTGTATTTTTTGGTTTCTTGCTCTCGGTCTCTAATTTGTAGAGCCAATTTTCCACTTCTCCAAAGACTCCCACACCAAGTACTCTGCCATTAACTGCTGATGTGGAACTCTGTCAAAAATTCTTTCAAAATGCAAGTGTTTTGTGAAAAAAATGTGTAGTTTGCTACAGAAACATTTTTATATTTTATCAACAATGTAATTACTTTTGTGTTTTCACTTGGAGCCATATATTTTAAAGGTTAACAGAGTAAGGATGCACTCCATTTTAAAGATGAACAAAAATAGAGGCTAGAGGATATATCCTCAAATAAAAGGAATAACCAGTAAATATGTCTATAGTTGAGACGAATAAATAGCTAATATCATTAGAAAACCTGTTAAAGATTGTAACATTTGATCAATTTATAAAACAGTAGAACTGGAAAGACTGGGCATTTAATCAGGTTTCCTACATAGAGGAAAAATGTCAAATCACTTATTTTTTTAATACTACTAGGTAAAAGTTTTCTATATGTCAAATGTTCAAACAACATTAGAATCAAAACCTTATACTCTCAAGAACAGGTCCTTATAAAATAGTTAACCTAAACATAAATTAAAGATATAAAGATTAAGTTATTTTAAATTAAGCTGACTTATTGTGAAGCACAATAAAATATTTGATTTGGCAAGACAGGATCCAGACATGACAATGAAGAGAAGCATTTAGGGACCCACACAATTAATTTAAAAAGCTTTTAGATAATCGTTTTCTTTCCTCAAAGCAATAACTAGAACAAAATGTCCTAAAATATTAGTAAGTTAAACAAAAGCATTAGACAAAAAATGCAATTCAGGTATAAGATGGATAGGATGTTAAAAATCAAGAGAAAACAAAAATAATTCTAATTTTGCATTTTTACTTCTGCATTACCTATTATTACCTGAAAAACATGTTTCACAATTTTAGTCCACAGACAACCAAGGATGCCATACAATAGAAAAAGCCACTACATTTAAGTATGTTTGAGAAACTCTGCAAGATACATCCCTTTTTTGACTTTCAGAATAGTATATTAACATAAACATATTTAACTGTATTAAGAGTGAAATTTCCTTCATGTATTTGACCATGGAAGGTTTTTAATAGCGTTACTTGTAGCAAGCTCTCTTGTGCAGAACGCACACCAAGAAATACTGGCTCAGCCTAAAACTCCTCCATTTAGGATGTAATTTGTTGTTAATTTTAACTTCAAGAGAATTTTCTTTTCCGTCTTTTTTTGTTATACAGCAAAGCTTATCCAAGACTTTTTTTGTTTGAACAGGTGAAAATAGAGAATACAGAGACTAGACATGAAAGTGCATTAAATCATAGTGGGTTTTTTTTCATGAAAACCATATCGACTTTTTCTTATTGTCTTTCCATAGATATTTTCTGAACCAATATTTTCTATAATTGTTTATAATATATGAATCAACCACATTACAGAAAGACAAAGCAGAAATACTGAGTCTGTACAGATGATATATTATTCAAATCAAATAAAACTTACAACAATGCTAATTTGAAATTTAAGTAATAATAATTATTATTCTTCAGAATTCAGCATAAATTATACATAATTTGAATCACTTAATTAAAATTGCCATTATATTATCCTACAAAGTCTAAAGCTTTCTTTTCTCCTTATTATCCATTACTTATAAAAATGTTACTGGTAGATTTTCCTTACCACTATTAACATTTAACTATTTACATTTGTAAATTTTCTCACACTTGTGCAAAGTAAAACTATTGGCATTCATTTATTTCCCTCAGATACTGCATACATAGTAAGTCCTGCAAGACTACCCATCCTAATAATCTCCATGTGAAGGATTGACTGTGGAATTAAACTATTGTTTAGACACCAAGGAGGATCGAACTTATTATTAAAAGCCTGTGATTGATAGAGATATTGACTGCTTTTCACCTTTAATAAAGGTGATATTTATTTTTAATAGAGAGATAGTAAAACCCTCTTATACAACCTAATACAGTCACCCATACAGAGTGCCTCTTCTTCACAGAACTCTATGCTAGAAACTTACAACTCAAAGTGCTCTCAGAAATCTCTAAATGCCCTTCAGTGATAGACTGGATGAAGGAAATGTGGTACGTATACACCATGGAATACTATGCTGCCATAAAAAGGAACAAGATCATGTCCTTTGCAGGGACATGGATGGAGCTGGAAGCCATTATCCTCAGCAAACTACAACAGGAATAGAAAATCAAAAACTGCACATTCTCACTTATGAGTGGGAGCTGAACAATGAAAACACAAAAACACATGAAAGGGAACAACATACACTGGGTCCTGTTGGGGGGCCAGGGGGAAGAAGAGCATCAGGATAAATAACTAATGCGTGTGGGGCTTAATACTTATGTGATGGTTTGATAGGTACAGCAAACCACCATGGCACATGTATACTTATGCAGCAAACCTCAGCATCCTGCATATGCATCCCAGAATTTAATATGAAATTAAATTTTTTTAAAACATTTTTTCCCAATTCCAGGCTATGTCCATGCCCTTTTGATACCTTGTCAGGGCTATGATTCACCTGAGATTACTTTTCTCTCATGAGAGTCCAACATCTAAGTGTGGACCTTCTAAGTGTCTACATTCTGTACAACCTATACCTGACAGAAACCACTGCATTTTCCTTAATGAGGGAGTGAGAAATAAAATATGAGTATGTGGGAATGCATGGCTGATGGAAACAGGGATGAGATCCAGAGTCTCTTCTCTGCTGTCACAAAGTTTTCCCCCGTTAGATAAAAAACAGAGATTGAAAACAATATTATTAAAGGAGATTTCACGAATCAAGGAAACCTCTAAAAGCAACAATAGTTTCATAAAGTGATGGCAAGGCAGAGAAAGATCAGGAAGGAATGATCACACAAAGCCAATCTATGAAATATTGATACTATCAATTAAAAAAAGTGAATGAAATAAGTTCTTTCGCTTACTTTATTACTTCTTAGCTAATTTTAATCTAGTGAATCTCTTAGAAACACGATCTAAATTTAACATTTTGTTCCTGCACCATTATTTAAATAAAAGGTTCTGAGTCTTTAATCTTGCTGGCTGGAAAACGAAATTATTTTGTAGAAGCTTTTAAAGCAGGAGCATTGTAACTCTCTTTCATGAAAAAACATGATGTAGCAGAAAAGATCAAAGATGTATAGGGAAGTTCTTTTTCCTTTTTCTGAGAGCTGATGCCCATGGCTTTCACTAATTGAAAATTTTCTTTACAAAAACAGACCTGTAGGCAGTCTATTTGCAGCCGCCAGCATTAACTGCACATCGCTATAACTTCCTGCTTTTAGAAACTAACTAAGAGATCAATGGAGCTGGATGCTGACAATTTGAGGTGGACTTCACTAATTTGTAATGACATGGGCCTGCAGAAAAACAAGTAATTACCTAGCCATTATCTTTCATAATTTCAAGTGATACAACTGACACTATCATTATCCATGAGTAAGGATAAGAAAAAAAAAAAAAAAGAAAAAACTCGGTGGTCATTAACATTGAAAACACTTATGGTTCGTTTTTACTGAGAAGCTCTTTTCGATGTAGTAAATTTCACAAATTAACTGTGTGTGTGCACGCGTGTGTATGTAATCATTGCTATTGATGTTCCAATGCTGAACCCTACAAAGTGCCTTGTTAGAAATATCAAATATGTCATTAGATTAAATGTTTAATAATATTACTTCAAACTACTGAATCTATGATAGTCTTCATGAGTCTCCATGAGACATTAACAAAAGGATAAAAAGGCTGTACTACTGTTCTTGAGAAAGGATATTGTTTTATTTTTAATTTTAATTTTAATCTGAATTAGAACTTCAGAATTTGAATGTCCACAGTAGAGAAGAGTCGAATCTGTTATTTGTCCAGGTCTATGTAATTTTAATCTCAGTATTACTGACATATTTCTAAACCTTTGAAGTAAATCTGAAACTATATAGTTACCATTTCTTGGCTGATATAGGCAAATTAATTTGTGTTGCTTTTACATCTAAATTGTCCTTTTTCATTATATTCAGATGAATGGACTTTGAATTCCAGATCAAAGTCTGGAGTTTGGCCTCTTAGGAAAAATGTGTGGGTAAGGGAGGGTGGTTTTGAACTTTATTCAGTTGGCTTAAGTGAATTATAAACTTTGATAAAAAGTCGTATTTTATTAGACATATTTAATTAAATGGGAACGTGAGTTCCTTTATTATCTTTTTCTCTCTATCTTCAGATCATATTACAAAACTTACTTTTAAATAAAAGTAATTGTTTAAAACAGTAATGCATGACAGTAAAAAAAATTCATTCAAAAAAGTAATATTTAAAAACAAGGAAAACAAGTCTCACCATTCAAAAATAGCCATAGAAATGTTTTGGTGCAGTTCCTCCCAATCTGTTGTCTAGGAAGAAGTGGGCACCTCTATTCTCTTCATGACAGCTGGAAAAATTCTTGGTACCATATGGAAACACATGAGTCACTACCCCTTGAAAAACCCTCACTGGGGGCCAATCACTTGAATCAAACTCCAATATTCTTTCTTCATCCCACAGGGTCCTGCATAATTTAACTGCCTACTCACCCTCTGACCCTAGAACTTCAACAGGAAATTCTGCTTTTATCTACTGATTATCTTATAAACTATCTCATCAGTTCTTTACACCACGACCTTCAAATTCCTACTTTGGCATTATCTAGGATAACCAAAATTGTCCCACTTTTACACCAGAGAGTCCCACATTCCAGCAACATCTTCAGCTCTCAGAAAACAGGGTACCCCTAGAATAAGGATATTAAGTACACTCTTAACATGGTAGTCATGTTAAGTAATTTTAAATGATACTCTGAATAACAATTGTTCTTAAGTCCATAAAGTTGTGTTTCACAGTATGATTTACTGATGTTATATTTTCCCCACTAATTTTGGATGCCATCTTTATTAACAAAAACAAAATAAATAATAAACCTGAAGACCAGTTTTATGCTATCTATTCTCATTCATTTATCTATAAGTCTGCATTGGGAATAAGACTGTACTTCCTGAGTACCTCTGACTTTATAATATGCTGTAATATGTAGGAATAGAAGTATCCCTCTTATTTTTTACTTTTAATATGCTATGTTTGTTTCTTTTTTATATGAATTTCAAAATATGTTGACAAAATATTAAAAATACTGCATTAAAATAGAAATTTGAATTTCATAGAATGTACAACTTAATTTGAGAAAAATGCCTATAGTAGTACTATGGAAATTCAATAGTCAGGAACATATTCATGTAATCCAATTATTGTAATGATTTTTAGTAATATGTATTTATATATAAATGCTAAGCATTTTAAAATTGAATTTAGTTCTATTTCCCATTGCTCATTTTGAGTTGTTTTAGTGGATAATTATGTTAAATAATATATTTTATTTCTAATATTATATTTTTTCTTATCTTATTCCTTTGACTAACATTCCAGAATCATGCTATTAAACAATAACTACAGTGGACATCCTCCCTTTCCCACTATATGTAATTTAAAATAGACTGAACATACTAAGACTAAGGAATTTGAACAGTTGTGATTTTTCACTTACTATGATTTTTTCTCCCAACTATCTATTTCAAAACATGTTTGTTTTTTTTTTTTTTTTTTTCCTGTTTCTATGTATCCCTGCTATTCTACAAACAGAGGCACATACTAATCAGCCTATTAAGAAACCCTACACATGCTCATGCTGCCTTCAAGAGAGGCTCTGTCAATTCCAGTTAAAGCCCAGCTGATTGCCACAGCTGCCCACATTTTAGCTGCCACTCACACAAATTCTGCCTATTCTCCCTATGCTCCTACTTGTCATGGCAGAGGGCAGTGTTGCTTCTTTTGGAAAAAGTCCCCCGCCCCCCCCTTTTTTTTTTTTTTTTGCTACCCTTGTTCTCACCAGCTCCACTGATTATCCATCTCTGCCACAGGATCCTGGAATGTCTGCCTTTAAATATTACTAGGCCTTTTAAGATAAATAACTTCTTCCATACTGCTCAATAAACCCCTTGAACTTCTAATCCCATCTCATTGTCTGTTTCTTGGAAAACTCAAACTCATA
Source organism: Piliocolobus tephrosceles (assembly GCF_002776525.5). NCBI lineage: Eukaryota > Metazoa > Chordata > Mammalia > Primates > Cercopithecidae > Piliocolobus > Piliocolobus tephrosceles. The sequence continues at coordinate 31,110,617 of NC_045444.1, read as the reverse complement.
TAAGTAGTATTGTACTTGTATTGGAACAGGCTCACCCACCAACTGGTTGGCAAAGAGGAAGCCATTAATTCTAAGTTCACCTTGTACACAGTAATGTTCCAATTTCCAAATATTTCACTGAGTTGACCCGGGTGAAAAATATCCCAGTGGAGGAGAAAGCTCTTGCAGGTATAATTATTTGAAAATATGAAAATTATGAGGGAACAATGCCTATAAAAACAGCAGAGATGGCTGCTTTCCACTAGGTTTTATTGATGCCCTGCAGAAGGATGACGAGAAACTGAGGGATGTTAACAAACAAAGACTAGATAGAAGAACAGACACAGATGATTTAATACCTAGAGATGCAGAGCCCCCAAAATATCTAAGTGCTCAGTCAAAGCAGATCTGCTATGCATGGATCCATAGTTGCATGGATGTCTATGATGATGTTGGCTTCTGATCCAAAGCCTCAGAATTTGCAGAAATTATCCAAACTTTTTCAGAATTATCACTTATTATATGCTGGAAAAAAGCTCTGAAACCCCTCCTCTGCAAGGCAACAGGTTGTCTGCTCAGACATTCTCACCTCCTCACCTGACTGCAAGACAAAAACTAAGGTTAAATTCTATCCTTAAAATATTCTGGGCCTTGAACGGGAGAAAAGAGATGTAGAACTGCAAATATGAGCAAGCATAACCTGACAGGAGTCAGAGGAGCAACACTGGGATTGGTTCTTGAGAGTGCTTAATGAAGGAAGCTGGAATACAAGACTTGAAATGCAGAACTCCAACGACTTAGGGATACTTTCTCAGGATATAAGATTTAATATTCTGGCATCTACCCCTAGGATAGGGAAAACTCTCTTAGGGTAACATTTAGAGGCCTGTGAAAAGTGATGGCCGATGATTAATGCAGAAGAAGTGCCCAAGCTGCCCTAGAAGATTAGAAGATGGTAGAGGAAAGAGTGAAGAGACTGAGTAAAGTTGGCATGGTGGAATATATATATATAATGAGGCCAGAAAATCCATCAGAAGATTATGTCCCACAGGAGGACAAACCTTTAACCAAGACCGACAGGAATGCACTGATGAGAGGGCCACCCAAATTTCACTGGTGGCTCTGTTCCCCCAGCCAGAGCTGGAGATTGGAGAGTCAGGGATAGCTCATAATATCCATGGGTATGAAGGGATGCCAAGTGAAAGAGGCCAGGTGGTCATGCTTAACTTTCAGGTGTCATGGGATACTACTACCATAACAGTTGGCAAAGCAGGGGTTTGGCCAAGGCCTGTGGGGAGTTTTGGAGATGATTAATAGACCATAGTGTTCCTAGGGCCAAAATTTCCAAGAGAGTAGCCAACAAGTTGCTGTTTAATATCTATAATCAAACAACTGAAAGTGTGTAATCACTCAATAAAAAGTCATGATATATTTTCCAGTTCCAGATCCAACTCAGTTTTCAGATTCAGAAGCTACTGACTGTAGCGGCAGCCCTTAGGACACCTAGCAGCATTATAGATTATGATGACTTCCCTCATTGCTCTTCCACAGGGACATAATAATCCCCCTCAACATTGCACTGATCCGTTTTTATTAAGGTGACCATACACTGAGGAAAGGAAATACTCAGGCGTTAGGAAAACTCTAGGACACAGTGTCAAAGTTGATACTGATACCCAGAGACAAAATATCTCATGGCTTCCCCTGTTAGACTAGAGGCTTATAGGGGCTGAGTAATACATGAAATCCTGACTAAAGTTCAGCTTAGAGTAGACCCCAGTGGTCTTCTTCACAATAAAACTGGAACAGATATATTGGCAATTAGAAAAAAAATCCATGTTGGATCCTTCCTATGGAGAAAATTGAGTGGAAACCTCTGAAGCTGCCTCCCACTCCTGGCCAAGATAGTAATGTAATTCAAAACATATTGCATTCTCAGTGCAGAGGGGTAGGAGATGGCAGAAATTAGAATCACTATTGAAGACCCAGAGGATGAAGACGTGGTGGACCTATCATATTTCCACTTAGGTCACTGTTCTGGCCCCTGTAGAAACTGAAGAATAAGTACTTATGGTCTCAGGCCTAACCATGTTGGAGTCCTTTCCATCTACTGAGCTGGATGTGGTATCATTACTAAAGCAGATAAATAAAACAGATAAATAAAGTACCTGACATAAGGCCTTTGAGCTAGAAAATGCATTCTTTTCAATCCCAATGAAAAAGAAGGATCAGAAACAACAAAAATATACATTTGCATTTTTACCTTAGGAATACATTAACTCTCTTCCTTCTGTCATAATAGAATCTGAAAACATCTGGCCATCCTGATCATCCCTTTGACTGATGACTTACAGTGACCCATTACATTAGTGGCATCACGTTGATTGGACAAGGCAAGCAAGAGGTAACTAGCAGATGACTGGCACGATTTGGTAAGAACACAATCACTCCAGAGAGTAGGAGATAAATCCTAAGAGGACCTAGGAACCTATTGGTCAGGAAGGTTTTCAGGTCCTTATGGGCAACGGACGTGCTTGGATATTCCTCCTAAAGTGAAAGAAAACTGATGCATCTTGTATCCTCAACCAGAAAGAAGAAGACACAGTGCCTGGCAGGCTTTTTGGGATTCTTATGTTAGCATATTCCATGCTGAACTTATCAATATGTGAAATTGTCTCTTTATTTGATAATTTGCTTATTTACCACATAAGCCTTTCACTTAAATGTAAGCTTCAAGAGAGAAGAAAATTACTGTATTTCCGGTATCTAAAATTGTGTCTAGCTCAATGGCATGTGAAAGGTAGGGTGGTAGAAACCGTGAGCCCAGGATGCAAGAAAGGAAGGGAAATCATAAGATAATTTTAAACAAAAAATAAACTACCTACAAGTTGATTTGCTTTTCACCACATACCAGCAATAGTAAGTGATTTGATAAAACAGCCTCTAAAATCACCCTCTAAAAACTATTTTGGTGTAAATTCTAAAGAACTGTTGCAGTAACTATTAAGTATTTCACATAGCTAAAAAATTTTTTTACTTCATTATTTTATTTTTTTCTTTAATAAACACATAAATTAAGTATGATATAACTTATATAATTGAAGATAATTCTCAGAATTCCTGGTTCCAGTTGGTTCATGACTCAAAAAAAAAAAAAAAAAAAAAAAATGAGCATCAGCTACATGTAGACAGCAAGCTTAATAAGGTATAGAATTACTGAAGTTTCCTTCAGATTCACTTTCTGTCACCAAATTCAGGGCTACTTTATATTCCTTCATTTGAACAGTGATTATAAAAAAAAAAAAAAAAAAAGAAAGAAACAGAACCTAAGTTACTTTACTTCTGCCATTGTATGTGGCCACTTGGGATTTTCATGTGTGTTTAGTATTCAAGATAGAAAAAACGTGAACTGTGGGGTGCAATATTTTCATTTGGTAAGTGCAAATTTTAGTTTATCCATGAAATACATTACTGAATTTAGATATCATTCATATGACATATCCCCTTCTTTCTTAAATAAATTTTTAGTTTCTCTTATTAGTTACGTCTTACATTATAATGGTACATTTATTACAATTAATTAACCAATACATTATTATTAACTAAACCTACAGTTTATTCAGATTTTCTTAATTTTTACCTAAGGTCTTTTTTTGTTCCAGGGTCCCATCCAAAACAGAGCATTACCTTCAGTCCTTGTGTATCCTTGCCTATGACAGTTGGGAAAAGATACTTTCAAAAAATTATCACAAATGTGCTATGTGGACTAATGGTGGCCTGCTGACCAAGAGATATTTTAAGCTCTTCCCAAGGGTATTGAAAAAATCTTTTATAGCAAATTCTTTTTTTAAAATAATATTTTGAATATTGGAAGTTTAAATATAAACAGAAGTAAATAATAATATAATGAAATTCCATGTGCTCATCACAGGCAAATTCTTTTTAATTTTCATAAATTTAAAAATAAAAATATTAACTGTAGCATATTTGATAGAAACCTTCTGTTGAAATATCAAATTATAAAATTCCATAGCTTTTAGACAATAAAATTCCCTGGGCTTTGTTAACTCCTGCCGTAAGGAAGTTTAGGTCTTTAATGTACTTTTCTTATCTAATTTATTTCTTTTACTATTGTGTTAGGCCATTCTTCCATTGCTATAAAGAATTACCTGAGACTGGGTAGTTTTTAAAGAAAGGAGGCTTAATTGGTTCATGGTTCTGCAGGCTGTGCAAGCATGACACTGGCATCTACTTGGCTTCTGGGGAGGCCTCAGAAAGCTTTTACTCATGGCAGAAGGCAAAGCCGAAGTAGGCACCTTACATGGTGGAAGCAGGAGCATATTGATAAGTTCTGCATGGAATATGCTACACAAGAATCCCAAAAAGTCTGCCAGGCACTGTGTCTTCTTCTTTGTAGTTGAGGATACAAGATGCATCAGTTTTTCTTTCACTCTAGGAGGACTATCCAAGCACATCCGTTGCTCATAAGGACCTTAAAACCTTTCCTGACCAATAGGTTCCTAAGTCCTCTTTGGATTTATCTCCTACTCTCCGGAGTGATTGTGTTCTTACCAAATGGTGCCAGTCATCTGCTAGTTACCTCTTGCTTGCCTTGTCCAATCAACATGATGCCACTAATGTAATGGGTCACTGTAAGTCACCAGTCAAAGGGGTGATCAGGATGGCCAGAGAGAGTCATGGTGGAAGGTTGGTCAGGAGAAGATACCACACACTTTTGAACAACCAGGTTGTGAGAGAACTCACTCACAATTGCTAGGACAGTACCAAGCTATTAAGGGATCCACCTAATGAAACAAATACCTTCCACCAGGTACCACCTCCAACACTGGGGATTATATTTCAATATGAGATTTAGAGGAGACAACATCCAAGCTGTATCAATTATCATTCAAATTCTACTCTAGAATGAAAGATGGACATTTTGATTTCAAAAAAGGATAATTATGGCCAATCAGCATGACTGTGCACTCATGAATAATAATTACTGTTTATTAGGACTATGTAATAGGGAAAATATGTCATTTATTAATGATAAAAAGTAAGCAGTATAAAATTGTACACAGTGATGGCAAATGTGTAAACATATACTGTGTATGGGTACGTATACTAACATTAGGGAAATAGAAAAAAACATGAAGTCAATGCTTGTGTCACATATGTTTTCAGTTTATCTATTTTTTGAAATTAAAAATAATTATTTTGTGATTATTGTAGGTTCACATGCCATAAGAAAAAATACAGAGAGATCCTGTGTACCTATCTTACCAAGTTCCCTCAATGATAATACCTTGCAAAACCGTATACTATCACTACTAGGATGACATTGTTACGGTCAATATCTTCTTCTTTTAAATGTCAATTGTTTCAAAACTAAAGATGAATAAAGGAAAGAATAATTGTTACCTCTTGTTCCATTAGTATTATTGAAATCAATTTTATTACAGAGAAGAGGGAGTTGTATCCACCTGAGTATCAGATATGCCAAGTATGCAGTGGCCTGGCCATTTTGAACAGTTGTAGAAACACAGAAAGCAGGATATTGTGTTAGAAGTCAAAATGCATATTTATCACTTTTCTCTTTTCAAATTAACATTTCTTAACTTCTCATGGAAAACAGTAACCTGATGTTCGTTCTGTCTTAAGTGGCATGCTTTCTAATTCTCTACCTCAGTGGTAAATGTTCTGCTTCATTCATGCTGTTCTTCATGGGCAATAGAGCAACTGAACTCTGTCTCTGCCTCTCTTCATCTCTATTTCATTCCGTTTCTCTTTAACCTTAAACAAAAAAGTAAAACTGATCAGTTCTCCAAATGAAACCAAAAGACAACCTGTCCCTTATGTACATTTAAGGAATCATATGAAGATTCGATTAATTGGATTCTTGACAATCTGAAAACAGATGGTCTCTAAATAAAAACAGGATATTGCTATATTGTCAATCATATCAATGGAACTTGAAGTTGTTGATTTGCTTCCCACTTAAAAAATGAATATAAATTAAAATGCAAATGAAATGATAAATGCAAGCCCATTTGTAACTTAGAATACTACCCATTAAAAAAAAAAAGTAACATAATGAGTCAATCATGAGGAAGGTAAGATATCAATAGGTACTTACTTTTAGCTCCCTTTGTCCTCAGACTCATGATCAGGATAATAAGGCTTGAGTGCACCAGTCGAAAACTGTGACTTTTTTTTTTTTTTTTTTTACTGTATTTCAGAAGAAAACAGCATAATAGATCTTGCATGTTATGTGAGCTACATGTAAATTAGTAAACAAATTTGGTTGACTAAGAATTATATTTAACAATTGAATGTCATTTCATACATGAATTATCATAAGGCAATTGAAAAGTAGTATCATAAGGCAATTGAAAAGTAGTACTTAAAGTAGTCATGTTTAGAGGGGTCAATTCTAAAAATACAAGTTTCAAGTTGAAGTGGATTACTTGTTGAATTAGAAAGGGTGTCAAAATCCTTCCTGTTCCTAGGATGGAGATACAGGAGCCAAAGTTCATCTATGAGAAAAAGGACTAGAGAGTAGAAATACAAAACACTAGAGCTTTAAAATATTTAACTACGGTTTCTTAAAAACTCCATAAACTTTAAAAAAAAATAAAACTCTAAAAGTACAATTTGGATATACAGTAGTATATTGTCAAGTTTTGTCTCTTAGCCAAGTCACCTAGAGGTAATTTCAGATTTGTAAGTTTTTATCTCTGCTCTTTTGTGTGCAAATACATCATTACTACTCTCCTATCACCTCTAACTTCTTATATTTCTAATCAGACTACACTTTTGAAAGGAAACTTCTGTCATTTGGAACATCTGTCTGAAGCTTTCTCCTTTTCAATAAGTGGAATTTTGAGGAGTTATTTTATTTTTCTTCTTGATCTATTGCATAACTAATAGCATGGAAATATTTTAAAGCTTCTAGCTTTAAACAATTCTTTCAAACTTTTTAACCCTATACTTAATTCATAATTGAACAGAAGGTTTTTCCTGGATATTGTCAGAAATGCTAGTCTCTAAAGAGATCTAATTGTTAATAGCATAGATAACACAGATTTTATATGATCAATGATTAATTGCACACAAACTGTAAACATCTATATTTATATATTAAAACTGAAGTTTTAATATATAAATGCATATCTCCAGCTATGCTTGAAAAGTCTCATTGCTTTCATCTACGAAAAAATGTCTTAACAAATAGCTTATCTATGAGTCCAAAGCCTCAACATTATTTGTTCTGATTTATAGCTTATCAAAGCAACACAGATTCAATCATTTCCACTGATAATTTTCCATATGTTGGTTCATCCTATTAACTAGTCTTCATCAAGTAAAAATCAAACGTCAAGTGAATGAGACCCAGGCCTGGAATCTTTTGCTACTGAAAGGAGTACAGATTATTAGGAATATAGAGGCCTCCTGGAGATATCAACTGAGTGAACCTTGGTATTCAAAGAAAATCATAAGGGCCTTGCAATCATAAACTTGGGGTCAGGTGAAAAAAAGTTGTTGTAAAGTGGATGTTGAGACCCTGAAATTTTGCCTGCTTCATGACTGTCTAAGGCCAGCCCTAATAGTGAACTTGTTTCACAAAAGAAAGAAAGGCTGCTATGCCAGCAAAGAGAATGACTCCCTGCTCCCCAAATAAGACTGGTCTGAGTCAGGTAAGAAAATCTAACCTCTAACCCAGCCCAATCTAGTGGCAATTTCTTTCAGGCAGGGACTGTTTTTTCTTTATATTTATATTCCCAATATTTAGTACGCTGTCAAAGAATAGATGTTTGATCATATTTGATAATGAATTAATAATGGAAAATTGAGGACTTCTTATTTAATTATGACGAGAGTCAAAAATGTGAAGACTAGCTCAGGACTACAGTAGCCAGGCTGAGATTTTCCCTTGGGTTAAAAGTTACAGATACCGAATTTGAAGTAGCTAAAATGAAAAGGCAATTTATCATAAGGATCTTGAGATGTCTCAAAAAATAAAATAAAGTAGGACAAAGGTTTTTGTAGAATTCAGTCACAACTGGAACAGACCCTCCCCTTGTAGTCTGTGCTCTACTCGCTACTTCTTCAGGTGGCAGAGGAAGGGCATGGACCAATTTTGCATGATACATGTTCCCGTATCAGAGAGATACTGCTCCTTCTCTTTCTCCTGGAAGGAGGTGTGCTGACCAGCCCTGGAGCAAACGTTCAGCCCTGCATCTAGAAGGCAAGGGCCCACTGTAGAAAGAGAACACAGAGATCATGTTCACTGAAGCCTTGAAGGGCAATTCACGGAGAGTCAGGTGCTGGGTGGACAAGTTAAAGATGGTCACGACTCTGTTATTTTAAACCCTTACATTTCTTCGAGTAAGAAAATCAAACAAAAGTGAACAGAAAACTACTTGGGATCACTGAGTTGGAATTTGAAGAATAACTAATAGAGAAATGACTTGCTAAGATTTCAGATTCTGGGAGCTTAAAGATAAGTTCCCAAGTCAATATTCAACCTCTTCTAGATTGTGAAACTTGAGTAAGTAACTTGATTCTCTGTTTTAGATCTTAGTTACCTCATACATTAAACAAGGATACAAATCATATGTACACCTAAGTGAGAATTCAATAAAATGAGGCATATGCCAGATATGTAAAAGAAATAGAAACAGTAACTGTGATATTCATAATCATTATTGTCATCAGTGTAATACCCTGTGAAAAAGCTACAAGACACAGCTTCCATGTTCTCACCCCATTATCAAACAACTACCCTCTTAGAGTAGGGCTTGCCTTCTGTACTCAATGTTTCCTCTGATTATGTTAGATTTCAAGAAGAAAGATTTGTTTATTTTTTGGTGCTGTGAGAAAATTAGATAGAGTATAACACTTTTGGTGCCTTTGATTGGCTAAGACATACATATATATATATATATATGTGTGTCTATACATATAGATAAAACATATATGTAACATTTAGAAATACTTTGCACACTATTGAGAAATGCACATTTTTATGTCTACAAACATGAATATGGAGACAAAATGGACTAATATGAAGGTTAGTTCAAATATAAGAAAGTATATAACCTTTCTTCTCTTCTCTTTTTATGTGTCACTGTGCTTTAGATATCTTATTCCAGATCTGTTAAATGGGGCAGGGATGAATAGAGGGAAGGAGACAGTAGAGAAAATTCAATTTAGATTGCAATAAAGTTGCCAGATCATGCCCATAATATATCTTCAAAATGTAATCTGTAAAATCGCTTCAAATATACATCACTATGTAATTGATTGTCATTTTATATTAAATTATAATTAATAAAATACTCAGCAACAGTCATCAATTCATTCCTCATTATACTTCTTAAAATATATCTATTTTGTTCTCCTTTATTTTTCTGTACCTATTTGTGGACTTGACCCATAAACAATTATAGATAAGGTATAACTCCTGTGATTCAGTCATGCTCAAGCCAGAGTGTACAGAAGTCACTAACCCTAGGGGAAAATCATAACTAAAATCAGAGGAGGTAGACTTATCTTTACCATCAGGGAGAAACACCAGAGGAGACAAGTACAGAAGCAGAATAGTCATCATACAAGAAGAGGGGAAGAAGGGCTAGTCTAGCTCTACATTTTCTAAATATTTAAAACTGAACAAATTAAGATCCCAGGGCATCCATTATTTTATTTTGAAAGAACAGGTTTAGCCCAAAGAATCTTTGGATTTCATCCATATTCAATAATTTGAATGTGTGTATCTTTACTTTAGAAGAGTAGCTCCTTTATACAAACTATAAAAGAAGTTTATGCATCTATTCATTATTATTGAGCCCCTACTTGCTTGGTGCAAGTAAATTGAGCCCTTTTACTTGCTTGGTGCAAGTAGCAGGAAGAAGCATAAAATACAAGTCTTTCAAAGTTAATAAACTTCATAAGCAATAAGTTATGGATAAGTCTTTGTGGTAGCCACAGGGCATAGGGAAGAAACATTTAAATTTGCTGTATTAAAATCAAAGAAAATTTCATGTAGATGACATTTAAGCTGGGTTCACGTAGTAAGTATTTGCCTCAGTGAATGGATCTACCAGCTGCCCAAGTCCAAAACCCTGAAGTAGTCCTTGAGTCTTCTTTATCTTATCTTGCCTATTTCTTCCCAATTATCTAATAATTCTGCTCTCTTTTCCCTATTTCTACTATTCTATCAATGTTCAAGTCACTGTCCTCTCTCACTGGACTGGGGAACTAACCTCTCACTGTTTGTCCTGCTTCCACCCTGATGCTTCTCCCGTTTTCCGACGGTAGCTAAAGTGATAAAGTGGAAACCTGATCACCTCACCTTTCTTCCTTCCACAGACAACAGCTTTACATGGGTATTTGAATAAAGCCAAAGCTTCCTCCCCAGAGTTCGCAATGTCTTGTATGGTCTCGTATCTGTGTATTTCTTTTCTTCATTTAATTCTTGCACATCTTCCCTATTAGCTGTCTCTGGTCCATTGTTTACTCTTCTTCTCAAATGTGTAATGTTCTTATCTGCTACAAAGTTTTTGTCTATGCATTCTCTCTAATTGATATGTTTTTCTTTTCTCTTCCCATTCTAGCCAAGTTATCTCCTTCCCATCTTCATATCTTAGCTTAAGGATCATTTTCTCAGGAGAGATTTCTTGTGTGGATCCTTCTGACTATCAGCATTAGTCAAAGGCAAATGGCCTTGTTAGTCCTCTCATGAGACGTTTTTTTCTTCATAATAATGTTTATCTTTGTTTGTAATCACATGATGAGGTTGTTTAATAAATACCTATCACCATCAACTAGACCAAACCTCATGCTGACAAGCAATGTCTGGCTCTGTTCACCATTGAATCTCCAGCTCTTAAAAGATTCCCTGATCAAAATTAGGGGTTAATTGATCATTAAATTGGAGGAATAAATGAATTAATCAGTGACTGAATGGATTAATAGATGAATAGAAAGACAGATGGATAAGGAGATGGATGGATGGATGGATGGATGGATGGATAAATGGATAGATGGGTGAATGGAGTTTGTCAAAGGGATTAAGGAAAAGAAGAGACATCTGGGCACATTATAAACAAAGCTAGAAGGAAATAATAGTCTATGGCCTTGCTCTGGATGGGCATAGAGTGTGTGGGACACAATGCTGGAGAAGATGAGGCCAGAGAAGTGAGTTTGAAAATGACTGCAAATTCGTTTTTTGCCAAGTTAAGAAGCCTAGACTTTTTATCCTGTGGGCATTTGAGAGTCAGAGTTGGCTATTAGGAGGACAAACAGCATACTCACGTTTGCTTTTTATTAAGATAACCCTGTCAGCAGTGGGGGTGTGGGTGAGCGGGAGGCGGTATCAAATATAAGGAGACTATTCACAGGAAAATTAGTTGGAAAGCAGCTCTGACTATGCAGAATATGCATTCAAACTGGAGCAATAAGGGTGCAAAAGCACAGAATACACATCCCTGGCCTCTGTGCAGGAGGAACTAAAACGGGCTCACACACAGGATGGTGAAGAATCCTAAAGGACGAGGGTGAAAGGAAAGGCTAGAGTGTGAATACAGAAAGTTGGGAACGACAGGTTAAGTCATTCAGTAATTGTTCCTTATCTTTATGTAGTTTAATCGTTGTTTATCCATGGCTTAAGAGAGGCCAATAACTAAATTAAGACCATGACCACATATTATAATACGATCAATGGAGAGAACATTGTAAGTTACTATTTTGTGAAAAAATAAAGAGATAAAAAGTTTCCAGGTGTATATTTTAATGGGTGAATTAGGGTTATTCATTAGTTATATAGTTATAGTTCAAAATTATTTGTACTTTTTAAACACACTTTATACATAATAAAACTAAAGTTCCCAGGGACATGTTAAGTTAAACACTATTTAAAGGAAATATTATATAATATATTCTTAGTTCATTTCGAGAAGAAATAAAAAACACTGCAAAACTGGGGTGCATGCACATGAAAATATTTTATTTTTTAATAGAGTTTGTCAGATATTTTATGGGGATATTGCCTTTTCTTCGAAAGGTGAATTGTCTCCCAGAAATGGACCATAGCAGGCAAAGGCTGAGCCTCCATTTGAAAACTGGGACATTCTTGCTATGCAGAGAGCCAATTGGTTAGTGTATGTATTTGCTTGTCACCCCGGCCACCTGTCTCCAACCTTGCACTTCCCTCTTTGCCCTATTTTGAAATCTAAAATACTGACTCTGGAAATTGTGTTACTCAGGCTCCTTTGTGGGCTGGCTTCTAGTAGGGTGCAGCCCAAGGAGAACGCAGGCAGGAGGAGGTGAGAGGGTGGAGAAAGAGAGAGGTCTAGGTGCCATGCCTCTGTCTCTGAAGTAGATCTTTCTGGATGCTTCTCCTAGCTCCAGCTCTCACTACGCTCCAGTAACTATCTTTGATTCTCTTACCCAGTTAGCCCCAGGGATGTCAATGATGTGCATTCTTGATCATCTCTACACACCTCTGTATCTTTGTGATTCTCTTAAACTTGGCCACAGGTATATAGGTGGTTCCTTTATCAAAATCTTTACTTGAGATGAATCCTGTTTCCTTAGGGACCCTATATGTTCCAAAGTCAGATAGAACTGTTTTCAGTAGTTGCTTTACCCTTGTTAACTATTAAGCTTGAATAAGTTATGAATTCAAGTATCTCCACCTGTAAAATATATATCATAATGAGGTGTAATTTATAGAGGACTTATGAAGACTAGATGAACAAATGCATCAAAATTCTTTGCACAGAGCTTAGCGCTTACTTTAAATGTTAGGAAGAAAATTAATTTCCATGAAGTCTGCCAAGTAAAAAGCTTATATTCTCTTTTGTTGTCCCAAGTGGGTACAGATTGAGTGCTAATACTTTTATCCACGAATAAACCGATGTTGTTTTTAGTTGAAGAAAGAAATTTCAGGCCAAGGTAGTCCAATTCTCTGGAATTTCAGGCATGGTGTAGCCACCTTCCCCTATCAAAAAGAGCGTAAAGCATGATATTTCTACCAGGACTTTTGTATATCAGGTTTTTAAAAATCTACTTCTTGGGCGGGTGAGGTGGCTCACGCCTGTAATCCCAGCACTTTGGGAGGCCGAGGTGGGTGGATCACAGGGTCAGGAGATGGAGACCATCTGGGCTAACACAGTGAAACCCAGTCTCTAATAAAGAAATAAAAAATTTAGCCAGGCGTGGTGGTGGGGACCTGTAGTCCCAGCTACTCAGGAGGCTGAGGCAGGAGAATGGCGTAAACCTGGGAGGCGGAGGTTGCAGTGAGCCTAGATCACGCCACTGCACTCCAGCCTGGGCAACAGAGCGAGAATCCATCTCAAAAAAAAAAAAAAAAAAATCTACTTCTTGATGCCCATTTGAGGTTATTTTCAGATTTCTTAGTTGCTGTTTTAAATAATAGCTTAAATTTTTAAAATTTTTATTGGCATATTAACATATTGTACTTGAGAGAAATATTATACATTCTTCTAAAATGCCTAGGAAAGCACTTTGAAAATATCACTTAATCTTGATGCCTAGATTCTCTACGGCAAGTTGTAAAAGAGACCAAGAATAACTAACTCATAAGTTAATAGACAATTCATCTGAAATGAAATGGAGCATTACCACAGGAAGACAAGCTTACAGTGAATAAAATGGTGTAAAAAGAGAATATATACGTGATACTAGAATCAAAGTTTGTAGATGACAAGAAACTCTGAGAAAGACTATGTTATATAGCAGCCAGGGAGGCAAGGGAAAAAGAAAGTGCTGTAAGGAATGTATCAGTTCCTCTTGAGCCGTCCATCTACATTGGATCAATAGCTCTTCCAACCATGGGACATTCAAGCTTTCAGCTTGAGAAATTGAAGTTCTCAAAATAAGTCAGGGTTGCAACACAAGTCCATCATGGTATGTCACAGAAATGAAATGAGTTGTCTCCTGCTCAATTGATGACTGACATCAAACCAGGAGGAAAAAAGAGGAAAATAAACGAGACACGGGTTTTGAAAAGTTGTTTCAGAGACTCCTGTCAAAAAGTTTACACTAAGGGTTCTGTTCTCTGCTTGAAGCACGTGCATAACTCCCTTCACAATAATGAGTGTTCCACAGCATGCCCAAGAAACAGTGAGAAGAGAGTTCCCAGGAGAATTATTCACTGATATGATGTTTTCATAGTAGATCTGCACATGAAACCCAGAACTTCTAAGACTGATTTTGGGAAAAACCAGCAAACGCCCAAGGATTGGCAGAAGATGATATAAACGAGAGGGTAGGAACAGGTGATTTTTAAGTACAAAGTGATAATATAGATCTTATATAATGACTGGAGCAACACATGCTGGCAATGGCCTATCCTGTAAAACAAACTTCTAAGAAAAAAAAAGAAAAATCAAAGGCTGTTCAGCATATGTCTGTGTTGTACAACTAAAAAGACCCCTGTAGTGCCAACAAACAGGCCAGTGGAATCAATGCTTGGTGCAATTGCTAACTGAGCTTCATGTTGATAAAAGAAAACAACAACAACAAAAAAACTTTGTTGTCCATGTTACAAGTCCTCCTGCTCTTCTATAATCCAGGCTTTCAAAGTGATTGAACTGAAAATACTTTCCATCAGTGTATACAGATGCCCCAGATATGTTAGAGACCTGTGAACTGCAATGCCTTAAATACATTGGCTCTTTTTACTTTAGCCATTGCCTTGAGCAAAGAAAATAGAGTGGGAAGCAATGAGCATCTCTGGCGTCAAAGGTGAAGGATATGATGCTCAGAGGTGAGATGGCTGTATTGCCTCATACCGGCTAGTCAATGCCTCCTACTTAACAGCCATTTTCTCTAGGAGGCTCTATACCTTTGGCACTCACTGGGAGGCCTGGGTTGAAGCTGCTACAATCAATAAGCTGTGATTTATCTTCCCTTCCTCTTCATGCTCTTGATTTGATGTTATCTTAATAAATCATTTCATTTATCATTACCTCAGTCAGTTCATCTCTAAAATGGGCCTTTCTCCCCGTACCCATGATAGTAGGGGATGCTGGAGTTTCTCCAATTAGGATGTGAATTGATTGACAGGATATTCAAGGATTTGACTTCAAAATATTAATGTATACAAATTCCCCTCCTCTGTGTGCCTGCTGTGCAAAAATCATGCGGCACCACGATGAATACAATGCAGCTATGCAATGTTTACTGAGCTAGCAGTCACTCTGCTATCAAATATATAATTTTGTACAGAATTCCTGAAATATATACAGTATTTACATCAGTGTAGCTAGAGGAAGCTTGAAGTACAGTTGAAATTAGTGCTCAGAAAATTGCAGTAGGAATATAATGGAACACACTTGGAAACATATGCTAGTAACTCTATCCCCCTAACGTGTTCACAGATGTGATTACGTACATGAAAACATAATTCTTTAAAAAAGCATACAGCAAATTCTTCTGATATTTTGCTTATTAGTAGAAATTAGAGCCAGGCAGCTTGAGATAATTCTTTCATTGACATAAAATGGATACCCATCAATTTATCGTTTTCTTAGCAATGACTCTCCCACTCCGTCCCTCTCTCTCATCTCTCTCTCCACGTCCCTTTCATTTCTCTCTCTCTCTTTTTCTCCCTCTCTCTCTCCTTTCTTATCAACAGGAGGAAATTTTATTATCCTCAAATTTCTCTAGAAGTTAGTATAACATTAATGTAACAGAGAATTCGAAGTGATATTTCAGATACTGAGTTCATACTTCTAAGTTTACAAATTTTGGCATTCTACTTAAAAATAAGTTGCTTATGTGGATATTTTTGAGCCCCTTCTATTGACAAAGTTTTGAATTGATTTATTGATTCATATCATGTGTTTATTTACACATTTCTTTGTAATATTTAAAACATTAATTAAAAATATTACTTTATGATATGCAATAATGTTAATCATTTAATTGCTTGACTGGCTAAAATATTGAGCATGCCTTTAACCCCTAGGACATAATTCCAAATTGTCTCTAGGCTCTGGCTAATTATAAGACAGAAATTCTATCTTCAGTTCATGAAGAAAATCCAGGACCATATTCTGACTTCAGTGGTTCTCTTCATTTTCTTTTCCTACTTGAGTGTTGCCAAAAAGTAGCTAGGACAGAGTCCCATCAGAAAAAATTTGAATATTTCTAATTTGATGAATTTGCAGGGGGTGGTCACCAGCTATGTGTGTTATATTAGATGTGTCCCCTAAACAAGGGTAACTAGCCTTAAAACTGAGAAATCAATTTTAGGCATATAAGTCAACTCTTGTTATTTTAGTTTATTGAATTAAAGTGGATACAAGCATACCTTGTTTTATTGCACTTTGCTTCATTGTGCTTTGCAGATATTTTAGTTTTTTTACAAATGGAAGATTTCTGGCAGCCCTGCATCAAGCAAATCTATAAGTGTTATTTTTCCAACAGCATGAACTTACTTTGTGTCTCTGTGTCACATTTTGGTAGCTTTCAAAATATTTCAAGCTTTTTCATTAATATTGTATTTGCATTGGTGATCTCTGATCAGTAATCTTTGATGTTACTGTGTAACTATTTTAGGGAACTAAAAACTGCACCCACATGGTGAACTTAATCAATAATTATTGTGTGTTCTGACTTCTCCACCAACTGTCCATTCCCCTCCTTCCCTCTCCTCCAGTCTCTCTATTCCCTGAAATAGAACAATGTTAAAATTATGCCAATTAATAATATACTACGGCTTCTAAGTGTTCGAGTGAAAAGAAGAGTTGCAAGTCTCCCATTTTAAATCAAAAGCTAGAAAAGATTAAGTTTAGTGAGGAAGGCATGTTGAAAGCTGAGATAGGTCAAAAGCTAGGCCTTTTGCACCAAACAGGTAGCCAAGTTGTGGAGGCAAAGGAAAAGTTATTGAACAATGTTAAAAGTGTTACTCCAGTGAACACACAAATGATAAGGAAGTCAAACAGCCTTATTGCTGAAAGTTTTAATGATCTGGATAGAAGATCAGATTAGCCACAAGGTACCCATTAACCAAAGCCTAATCCAAAGCAAAGCCCTAATTCTTTCTGATTCTATGAAGACTGAGAGAGGTGAAGAAGCCGCAGAAGACTTTGCAGCTATCAGAGATGGGTTCATGAGGATGAAGGAAAGAAGCCAACTCCACAACACAAAAGTGCAAGGTGAAGTCGCAAATGCTGATGGAGAAGCTGCAGCATGTTATCCAGAGGATCTAGCTGAGGTCATTGATAAAGGTGGCTATCTAAACAACAGATTTCCACTGTAGGAAAAAAACAGCATTATATTGGAAAAAGATGTCATCCAGGACATTCACAGCTAGAAGGGAGAAGTCAATGCCTGGCTTCAAAGCTCAAACGACAATCTGATTTTCTGCTTAGAGGCTAATGCAGCTAGTGGTTTTTAAGTAGAAGGTAATGTTTATTTACCATTCCAAAGATGTTAGGACCCTTAAGAATTATGATAAATCTATTCTGCCTGTGCTGTACAAATGAATGAACAAATGCTGGAAAACAGCACTTCTGTATAAAACATGGTTTACTGAGTATTTTAAGCCCACTGTTGAAATCTACTACTCAAAAAAATAGATTTCTTTCAAATATAAGTGCTCACCATCAGTGCATCTGATCGTCCAAGAGCTCTGATTGTGTTGTACAATGAGATTAATATTTTTATGCCACTAAAACAACATCCATTCTGCAGCCCATGAATCAAACAGTAATTTCCAATTTCAAGTCTTATTGTTTAAGAAAAACATTTTGTAAAGGCCTGGCTGCAATAGATAGTGATGCCTTTCATGAATCTGGGCAGTCACCTGAAAACCTTCTGGAAAAAATTCATCATTCTAAATGCCATGAAGAACATTCATGATTTATGAGAGGAGGTCACAATATCAATGTTAACAGGAGTTTGGAAGAAGTTGATTCCAATCCTCATGGATGGAATTCAATTTGGGGGATTCAAGACAGCAGCAGAGAATGTAACTGCAGATGTGGTAGACATAGCAAGGGAACTGGAATTCGAAGTCGAGACTGAACATGAATGAATTGCTGCAGTCTCGTGATTAAATGAACAGATGAGGAGCTACAAAGAAAAGTGATTTCTTGAAATGGAATCTACTCCTGGTGAAGATGCTATGAACATTGCTGAAGTGACAACAAAGAATTTAGAATATTTCATAAACTTAGTTGATAAAGGAGCAACAGGGTTTGAGAGGATTCATTCCAATTTTGTAAGAAGTTCTATTTAGTGGGTAAATGTTATCAAATAGCATCATATACAACAGAGAAATCTTTAGTGAAAGGAAGAGTCAGTTATGTGGCAAACTTCACAGTTGTCTTATTTTAAGAAATTGCCACAGTCACTCCAACCTTCAGCAACCACCAACCTGGTCAGTCAGCAGCTATCAACATTGAAGTAAAACCCTCCACCAGTGATAAAATTAGGACTCCGAAGGTTCAGATGATTGTTGGCATTTTTTAGCAATAGAGTTTTGTTTGTTTGTTTGTTTTTTGAGATGGAGTCTAGTTCTGTCACCCAGGCTGGAGTGCAGTGGCACAGTGGCATGATCTGGGCTAACTGCAGCCTCTGCCTCCTGGGTTCAAGTGATTTTCCTGCCTCAGACTCCCTAGTAGCTGGGATTACAGGCATGTGCCACCAAGCCTGGCTAATTTTTGTATTTTTAGTAGAGCTGAGGTATCACCATGTTGGCCAGGCTGGTCTCAAACTCCAGAGCTCAGGTGATCTTCCCGCCTCGGCTTCCCAAAGTTCTAGGATTACAGGTGTGAGCCACCACACCCAGTCGCGATGAAGTATTTTTAATTAACACATGTCCATTGTGAATTTAAACATAGTGCTATTGTGCACTTAATAGACTATGGTATAGTGCAAGCATAATTTTTATATCCATTGGGAAACAAAAAAAATTGGGGCAACTGATTTTATTGCTATATTCACCTTATTGTGGTGGTCTGTAATTGAACCCACAGTATCTCCAATGTATGTCTATGTTCTCTTGTAAGTGTAGCCTATGAAATACTAGAAGTTTGTCATCACAGTGAGCAACTAACACACATTTAATGGGATCTGTACTGTCTGAAGAGGAAATTCTGCATCTTCTTGGATATATCTTTGGTTCTACTAGGAATTGGTGTTTGTAAAACATAGAGGATTCATTCTTTGGACTGTTCTTTCAATTCCCTTGGCATATTTGATTCCATACAGGAGACCCTCAACATCCAACAACAATTAGCACCTGAAAAATGTTACCTACAGTGAATTCACTTCCAAATGAAAAGTAAAATTGTATCAGTAATATTCACAGTTTGACTTTAAGAAACTGTCTGAAAAATTGTACTTCTCAGGATGGGTCTATTTAAAACCTTACCACTATGATTTTTTAGATGCAATGGAACATTTACATTTCTAATAGTTTGTGGAGAAACTTTCTGCAAATTGTCCAGCTCAAGTTTATTTCTTTTTAAAATCATCTCAATTACCACAATTTGATGTTAGATCTTAACCTTCCTTAAGACAAGGATGATTTCATTAGCTTGTTATTATTAATTTTATATAATTTCTATGCTGTCAACTTCCAGTAGGGATATCAGTTGGTTATGCTACTCTTTCACGTGCTGCCCATCACCACCCTTAGTTGCTATTGTTTATTTGTGCTTGTTTGTAGCAATGCCAAATGATTTCTACATTCCTGAACATGACCTGTTGGTGCATTATATGTGCCACTGCTTTCTCTGAATGTTTTCCCCTTACCTCACCCTCCCTTCATAACTCTGTCTTTTCCCTTCTTAACCCTGTCAGGTCCTACTTTCTCATTTTATAATCTTTTCTAGAAAGCCTTCTGTGATTTCTTCTCACCCATCATTCTGGGTAACTTGACCCATCATCTACCATATTCTGTTTATATATAATATATATAATCATCTATATATATAATCATCTATATATACTCTATTTATATATATCTATAGTATCATCTATATATATATATTCTATGTGTATATTTCTATAGTATCATCTACCATATTCTATTTTGATTATCTGACAGCTTATCTTCCCCAAATAAATGGAGAGCTCCTTGTAGAAAGGAGCTAAGTATTTGAGGCTAATATCCCATCATGTGCCACTGATCCTTGCTTGGAATAGTCATTCAATAAATGTTAGCTAAGTGAATGAAGGCATTATCCATCTTATACCACTATTCCTTTCCAATGAAATTTGTCTGTCTTAATAAATTGGAAAAACAGATCTTTTGAAGGCAGCCACTATATAAATAAACTTACAGCAGGCAGGCACATAGTAGAGGCTCAACAATACTTGGTGAACTAATTCAGAGTGGAACTTCTGCATTCGGCTGATTTTCTACCCATGTATAAGTTTTCAGATGTGATTATCAGAACAATTGCATAATAAGGCTTAGTAAACTCTTGAGATTTAGAAGTTACAACTGATGTAGTGATTGTATAGAATCATAAGTTAAATGAGGAGGAATTAACCCATTTATGTCTAGTGTTCCATTATTGGAACGCTAAGCATGTGGGAGTTATTTATATCCTACTGCTCAAGGTCATTGCCAAGGCCTGATTGCAAAAATTCAAAAAATAGCAACC
The DNA here is from genome assembly GCF_002776525.5 of Piliocolobus tephrosceles. NCBI lineage: Eukaryota > Metazoa > Chordata > Mammalia > Primates > Cercopithecidae > Piliocolobus > Piliocolobus tephrosceles. The sequence goes on along the minus strand of NC_045444.1, from coordinate 31,089,984 downwards.
TCCAGCATAAATGGGTTAACAACTTGGCTCTCAATAGGTTAGAATTTAAGTTTACATAGGTATTTACTTGTTCAAAAGATTAGTTTAGATTGAAATGATCTCAAGTAAAAAGTTACAGGAAGATAGGATGGTTGCAGAGTAAAGGGTTAAAAAAATTGGTCAATGTGAATTACTTAATTTTTTGCACTTGTCTCTTTGTCTGAAAGATCCTTGTCTAGTGGATCAATTTGTCATCAAGAAGGTAATCTATATTTACTTTGCGGCAGGTACTGTAGCTCTTAACTCTGCATTTAGCTGATTCAGCTCCTACCCAGACTACTTTGACCTCAGAAATATTCCCTGCTAACTGTCCTCCTGTTCACTCCAATTTGTACTGCCTAAACGCTTACTGCTGAATGTCCCTCTGGCCATTTTGAAAGGTGTTTCATCACACTACAATAAACGTGAAATACTGATGCACTCAAAATGGCACACACACTCACACAAAAGGCAGCTGGATATCGACATAGAACTGGACAGGGGCATTTATTACACTTTACCCTTACACCATTGCCTACCTTTGGCAAAGGAAGATTGCAAGTGTCCTCAGTGGTCTACACCAATCAATACTACATGGGAGTTAAATTAGACCTCAAGTCAAGCACACATCTACATTGGCTGAGATACCTTCAACCTAAAATCCCTGGAAAATTTACATTTTTTCCACTAAGTTAACCAGTAATAGAGTGAAATGAGTGAGAAAAAAGCAGCTGTCTAGTTTGTATCTTGCAACCTTTTCAAATAAACCTGGTCCGATTTTAAGCCCCTGTTGGTGTATTATAGTAATAAGCTTAACAGCCTTTCAACTTCTCTTAGAAACGTTGTTGATTTAATGGCAAACATTCACTAAGGAAGATAAAACATTGCAATATCAAATCTTGAGAATTTGACAAATTCTCTGATATATTATCAATCTCTCCTATATGCTCAGGCTCAAAAATGTCTTTTAAATCCTGAAGGTGGATTGGAAAACAGATGTATTTTTGGATGACAGAAAATGCTCATATGAATTACTTGTAAACTCTGAATTGCTGAGTCAAAGGTAAATATAGGTAAAGTAGACAATTCATACCCCTCAAATTGATATTTCTTCAATTATTTTGATTATTTCTAAGTTTCACACATTATCTGCTAAATATTTCATCTTCTACAAACTGCACCATTCATCTTAAAATTTGTTCGGTTCTGCAGTGTGTAATTTTTGTAATCAGACTATTTTTATGCTTCAATGTGTCACTTTTACTTCCACTTAATATTCTAATTATTCTCCACATACAACAGAAGAATTCCAAACGATAGATCAAGTCATCATTTAAAATGAACATTACAGGAAGTGTTGTGCTCTAACTTGATATAATCAGGGGTAGTTTCTTCTGGTCATGCTGACTAGGAATAAACAGGTCATTAAGTGGGTCAAATTTCTTGGAGTAAACACACACATACATACACACATTGTATTTAAAAAATCTGGCAACTGATCTAATAAGACTATTAATGAAGAATTCCTGAGAAAATTGGCGTACATTTTAAAACCAAAGCAGTAGGTTGAGGCTATTTAAAATTGACTCGGTAGGTTATTTTCTGCGATGTGCTGGTGAATGCTTAATAGCCAGCTCTTGGGATGAGGACAGGTCAGGTTTGTGGCGTTTTTCAATTTCTATGGCATGAGTGTACCCACTCATAGCTGATTTTAATCTGCAAACATGAAGTTACTAAGGGGAATCAGGAAGAGATGCACACCATCAGCTTTTGTGCACTGATGTGCACTGGCTGTAATTCACCACTAGTTATATTGCCAACTTAACTTTCCAACCCCAGGTTTATACTGAGAAATGGGAAAGCAGCACTGTGAAACACATGGAAAACCTTAAATGAAAAGTGCTATGAAATGCTGGCTTGCCTTCTCTTTTACCCTATACTATTTAGCTAAACAACAGCTACAACGCATTTTATTTTAAATTTATTTTGTTTGCATTTTTTACATTTTACAAATATTTTTATGTTTATTATATTTGCCCCTCTTTATATTTGAAGATAGTAACCTTGTATTGGTTCCCTGAAGCATGATCCAGAATTTTGTGGCTAACTCAAGAATAAGCATAATCTATAGCATTTGAATGTTTAGTATATGCAAAATACTGTTAAATATGTATTTGTCCCCAGAGATCTATGTGGCTATCTCTTTCCCCTCATCAATGTCTCTATTCAAATATAACTTTCTAAATTAAGCTTACCTGAAGTATCCCATTTAAAATTTCTTCTACCTCTTTCTTTCAGTACTTTCAACTCCTCTTTTGATGCTTCTATTATTTTTCATCACACTTGTATCCTCTATTACTGAAAATTTTATTTTTATGTTGCTAATTACACACTGTCTATGTGTCTTCCACTGGAATGCATAAAGTCCTTATTAAGTGCAGTTTTTTTCTGTTTTGTTCACTTATGTCTCTTCAGTATCTAGAAATGTGTCTGGTATATAGTAGATAATCAATGAATATTTATTGAATGAATGAGGTAATCACCAATGTCCGAACAGAATAACAAGCGACATTGCTTACGAAGAATTTTCTGGCTGTGTTGTATACTTAATTGACTTAGGAGATATTATGATATCTCATTCAGAAATAGATTTTTAAAATAGCCTCGATTGGCATTCTTCTGAAATTGTTTAGATATGGCCCCACTTAAAACCAAACATTGCCCAGTTCAGTGATTTTTAGGTTCTTTTGAGAGGCTCCAAAGCATCAAAGACCTTAATCAGAGGCAAAATGGGTGGGGACAGGCAAATGGGTGGGGACAGGCAAATGGGTGGGACTTGGGTCTTTACCCAGGCTTCATGCCAAGGGTCCTCCTTTTATCAGCTTCTGAGTATGTTGTTGGGGGCCCAGGGAAGTGTGTGTGTGTGTGTGTGTTGGGGGGAAGGGTTAACATAACATTTTCTTTAAATAACAAATGTTACTTTTATTCAAACCAAGTACATCTTCTAGGATGACAGGTACTTGGAAAACATTATTTTAGATTATCCCCTTCTTAAAATCCTGTGTTTTGTTTCCTATGTTTCTAATTAAGTTCTTATAATTAATTAATAAATAGAGAAACATATCTTTATTCTCCTTAAAGTAAATAGCAAAATTCCCTTTTATAAAATATCACCTAGTTGGTATGGGCCATAATCTTTAAGTAAACTCTTCAGTTTTCAAAAATATGAAATGTGTCTAGAATGCACTTGTCCATGGCATTAAAAAATGGTTTTAAAGAAAATCGTATATATTTCAGAGGATATGTTTTAAAAGACAGATTTTTACAGAAGACTAAACAATCTACTACCAAACTGGTATGGAAGAAAATTATTTTGAAATATGAAGCAAGTAGCACCTGATGCCTTCCTCTCTTAAGCAATTTGAATTCAATTTGTGGCAGAAAGTGCAGCCTTTCTCAGATCAATAGGGCACATTCAGCACAGCTGACACACTACACCTGATCCAGAGCCAACCTGGCTGGGGACCTATTAGTCATACCTGAGGGACTCTCCCTAGCTTTTATCTCCAAGTATATCTCCTAGGATTACAGGTACTTGAGGCTAATTAGATCTGCTCTATTACCTGCCATGAAGGCCTCTGTTTCTACAACACCCCGTTTACCTTCCAATTTCAATGAGATAATCAGTGTGTCACAGTGCACTAAAGGTAAAATGATAGCCTTGCATACACCCCTGGCTGGCTTTATCTGTTAATACCGTACGCCAGTGTGCACGTGTGTGACACACACACGCGTGTGCGTAACACACACACACTGGCGGGCTAGAAAGATAATAACTGGACTGACCTATTACAAATTTACCTTGTTTGCTTTGTTGCTATTCCTCAGAAGTCAGTCTCCCTTCCAATGTAATTATGTAATTAGAGCTAAAGACTATAAACAAATAGAGCTTTGTCCCCTCCCTCAGAGCTCTGAAGTCAACCCTTTTAAATGCTGAGACTTTGGAAACCTACACGTCACTGACACATGGAGGCAGACCTGAGGCGTGGAAAACACATCACATTCCTGACTTCTCTTTTCTCCTTCCTGGATTCATGATGCAAAGGAAGTACAAGTAGATAGCAGGATCTGGCCTTCATCTGGCATTTGTTCAAATTTGAGAAGATAAATGGGTAGGTTTTTTTTTTTTTTTCCCCCCCTTCAAATTTGTATTTTATTTAATTGTTTGGCATTTTTAAATATCATAACAAATTAAGACCATGGATCAAAATGGATGTTTTAAAGGTATTTACCACTTATCTATAATATTCATTATTTGAGCAACCTCCTTGTTTATTATATGTGCTAATTACAGGGTAAATATGTTTGAGTAGATGATAGGATACTTACAGAGCATATTGTATTATGATGCACTTCTGCGAGGCCAGACCAAACCAGATTTTACCCTGAACAGAAGTCTCCAAGTTCATAGGGGAAAGAAGAAACAGCAGAAAATGTGTGGGTCCAGTGTACTCTTTGGGCAGGAATGCACCTGCAAAGATAACAACAATTAGCAATATTATTGTGTGTTCTGGCTATGCCAACTCTTTTGTCGTTAGAAAACATCAAAGACATTTATTTTTGGAGAAATTTTGTAGTCTGATTTGTTTTGTTTTGTTTTGTTTTGTTGTTTTGAGATGCAGTCTCATTCTGTCGCCCAAGCAGGAGTGCAGTGGTGCAATCTCGGCTCACTGCAACCTTCGCCTCCTGGATGCAAGCGATTCTCCTGCCTCAGCCTCCCGTGTAGCTGGGACTATAGGTACGTGACACCATGACTGGGTTAATTTTTTGTATTTTTAGCAGAGACGGGGTTTCACCATGTTAGCCAGTATGGTCTTGACCTCCTGACCTCATGTTCCGTCCGCCTCAGCCTCCCAAAGCGCTGGGATTACAGGAGTGAGCCATAGTGCCTCACCTGTAGTCCACTTTTATGTACTTTGTTTTGACCATTGTTTTGCACTTCCTTTGATTCTCTTCTATGTTCAGCTCCAAATCTTCAGCACTCTCTCTGAAAGGATCACTTGTAAACTGTAGGTATGAACACATAAGTCAGAAGTTACACACTCAAAATCCTACAAGCAGCGGGCAGGTGACATGGATAGGTAAAGTGGGCAAGTTGTGGCATCATTGTGTAATCTTGTAAAGGCAATTTTCCCACTTTTTTAAATTAAATTTTTTGAGATATTTGTTGATTCTCAGGCAGATATAAGAAATCATATACACCTTTTCACCACCTTTCCCCGGTAGTAACATATTGCAAAACTGTATTATAATCACATAACCAGCACATTGAGGTTGCAAGCCTGTCATTCTTATTCACCTTTCCCCAGTTTCCATGTACTTCCATGTCTATGCAATTTTATTACATGTGTAGATGTGTGTATCTACAACCAGAGTTAAGATGCAAAACTGTTCAAAAAACCTAAATATCCCTTATCTTGGCATATAATTAAACTAAAGCATTTCTCCATAACAAAATAAACTATCAACAGAGTAAACAGATAACCTATTGAAAGGGAGAAAATTTTTGCAAACTATGCATCCAACAAAGGTCTAATATCCAGCATCTATAAGGAACTTAAGCACATTTACAAGAGAAAAACAAACAGCCCTATTAAAAGGTGAGCAAAGGACATGAACAGATACTTTTCAAAAGAAGATATACATGCGGCCAACAATCATATGATGAAAAAGGGCTCAACATTACTGATCATTAGAGATATGCAAATCAAAATTACAATGAGATACCATCTAACACCAGTTAGAATAAATACTACTAAAATGTCAACAAATAACAGAGGCTGGCTAGGTTGAGAAGAAAAAGAAATGCTTATACACTGTTGGTAAGGGTATAAATTAGTTCAGCCATTGTGGGAGACATTGTGGTGATTCCTCAAAGACCTACAAATAGAAATACCACTCGACACAGCAATCCCATTACTGGGTATATACCCAAAGGAATATAAATCACTGTATTATAAAGACACATGCATGCATATGTTCATGGTAGCACTATTCACAATAGCAAAGACAGAGAATCAACCTAAATATCTATCAATGATAGACTGGATAAAGCAAATGTGGTACATATACACCATGGAATACTATGTGGCCATAAAAAAGAAGGAGATCTTGCTCTTTGCAGGGACATGGATGGAGCTAGAGGACATTATCCTTAGCTAACTAATGCAGGAACAGAAAACCAAATACTGCATGTTCTCACTTATAAATCAGAGCTAAATGATGAGAACACATGGACCCATAAAGGGGAAAAACACACACTGGGACCAGTTGAAGGGTGAAGGATGGGAGGAGGGAGAGGATCAGGAAAAACAACTAATGAGTACTAGGCTGAATACCTGGGTGATGAAATAACCTGTACAACAAACCCTCATGACACAAGTTTATGTATATAACAAACCTGCACTTGTACCTCTGAACTTAAAATAAAAGTTAAAAAAAAAAATCCCTCATGTTGCCCCCTTATAACCACATCTGTCTGGATCCTGTACCCCACCTTTTTCTTTTTTCCCTAATTTCTAGCAACCACTAATCTTTTGTTTATCTCTGTAATTTTGTGATTACGAGAATGCTATATGAAAGGAATTATGCAGTATGTAGCCTTTTGGTACTGCGCTTTATTTTATTTAGTATAAGTCCTTTGAAATTCATCCAAGTTGGTGTGTGTACCAAGGATTATTGCTTTTCATTGCTTAGTAGTATTTCATGGTGTGGCAGTTTGTTTAACCATCCATTAATTGAAAGCCTGGGTTGTTTTAGTGTTTGGCTGTTACGAATTAAGCTGCTATAAACCTTTGTGTACAGGTGTTTGTGTCAGTATAAACTTTCAATTTTCTTTTTCCCAATTTTGGCAGAGAGAGAGACTCAGAAAAAAAATATCTTTACTACTAAAAAATGAACAACGTGAATGCCACAAAAATTGGCAAGTGACACTTAGTGTGATGGAACAGTAAGCATTAGTGGCTACTGTCCTAACTGAAAAATATGTGTCCCAGGAAGAAGTCACTTCCCAGATACGGAAAGACTTGCAATGTGTAAATATAGACCCGATTATTTCAGATCTCTCTATTTTGAAGAAAATTCTGATATCTGGGAATTTATATGAAATGTTCTTGTTTATATACTTTATATTTATGCCTGCATGTTTTTAAATATTGTGACCAGCCAAATAAAATTAGACTACAGGACAAATTTTTAAACCTTGGGTTATTTTTTAAAAACTTCATATAATTAAACAGCTCTGGTATTAACTTTCTGAAACCCATGACTTTATTGAATTTATCCATTCATTGTTGTTTCTCTCGTTTGAGTCTCACTTTTGAATTTATGCTAAGCACAAGATTAGGGGAAACAAAATACTTTTAATAAGTTACTGAAACTTTTCATTCTTTCAGTAACAATGGAGGGTCTATCATGCGTCAGTCAGTTTTCACTGTGGACACACAGTGAACTGCAGATGAAGCTCCATTTTCACTGAGTGTATAGACTTGTGCAAATTTTACAGACTGACAGCAGAGGGTAAGTCTGGCCTTGATGTTGTCAACTTTCTGACCACAAACTGTAGCAATAATAAAAATTGATATACGAAATGATATTTGATTTTTTAAAATCTAGGTTTCTGGCTTTCGTTGAAAAGCTAGAAAATTAGAAGTAACTGAGACCACATTTCAGCATGGACAAGTCAGATGGAGATGAAGCACAGCTGACCCATTAGGCAGAGCAGTCACCTCCAGTCAGCCATAGTCTCCTCAAGCCAGCCTCACTAGTCAATGTGACCTGCCAGACCTCTATAAACATGGGAGTTTGCGACCTCTGCTTGAGTGGGAGACAAAACATTAAGCAAACAATAAACATACTAAATCTTGGCTTGCCCTAGTAACCATTTACTCCTTCCAGGGAAATTACTACTGAACTTGAGTTAGTCAGTCATCATGGATGGACATGGAGAGACCATGGTTGTGAAATACTTTTTGTATGATTGCATTAACCTACTTCTATATATGACTCTTCATTTTTCAGTAAAATATCAGTCTTAAGATTCACAGTAAGACCTGAACACTCAGAAAACTAAAAGAAATGCCTGATTTTTATATTTATTTTTTCCAGCTTTATTTATTTATTACTTTATTACTTTATTTATTTATTTATTTATTTATTTATTTATTTATTTATTTATTTATTT